>NW_015175428.1:304961-314167 GCF_001447785.1 Gekko japonicus
CAAATGATCAGCTCAAACCTTTCTTGCAAACCAACATTTGCAATATATTTTTCATTAATGAAGCTAGCGTGCACTTGATTTTAAAAGCCTGAAAGGTCTGTTATTGGAAGACAAATGTGTTTTATTCTTCCATGAACTACAATCTTTTCTTATTTGATAAACATCCAAAAGCTGATTTATGACTACTTTTTGTGTACTTCAGGGAAATTATTTAATGTTTTTTAAAAATAAAAATAAAACAGAGTATGTAAATCTTCATGCATGAGCTGGGGTTATGATGAAGTATCACACTGAATTAGATGTCAGGTCTCTCTCCATATATTTTTATGTGCATCTCATGATACGTTATTATTCCCCATAATATCAAAGAGAACAGTTTTGTTCAAGTGCTATAGAACGTTGCCAGATACCTGTCCAATTATAGCAAATGATGGACTCCTATAAATTATTTATAATCCAGCTAGTTTGTCTGCGTTTCTCTCCTGTTGGCAGGTCAGCCATTCAGAAACTGGGAGCAGAAATATTTGAAAAAGTGTACAAGTTTCTCAGAGAAGCTAAACAGCGGAACACAAGTGAGGATGAAATCAAAGGCTACCTGGAAAAAATGGTGTGCAGGGCAAGTGATTGTTTTGAAGTGGATCAGCTCCTCTACTTTGAAGACCAGCTGTGCCCTTCAGAAGATGCTGGAGGGGGAAACAGACCTCAGAATGAACCTACTGGGATTGTGTGAAGCCAGTGAACACTATTAAGACGGAACCCATCACTATAAGAGAGGGATGAACAGAATGGAGATACTGATGGGAAGAAGCGCTGCCATTTTGTTCTCTGGTTATTTGAAATAACGAATTGTCTTCTTTTCATCTCCAAATGAACTCTTTTCTATTGAGGAGCTTATCTGTTGATTACTACAGAAGCAGTATTAACACTTGGAACCCAATCATCATTCCCTTGAAAACTACAGGATTATGCTTGTATGTTGCAATGCATATGCATGCATGATTATCCAGAAGCTGTGCTATTCAGTAGCCTGCATTTCATCATGTTTCTACCAGTGTGCAAGGACAAGCATGATGCACTGGGTGGAGGGAAAGCAGAAGCTAATGAGGAAAATCTTAAGTGTACTTTGATTTAGTCCCAGCATACAAAGATGGAGTAGGGGGTATCCCATTGATTAAGCTGTCTTATATTGTTTTAATAAACACTAGGGCAGAGCCAGACATTCTTCAGGAAACATTTTCAGCATGAAAACTCTCTTGGGTGGCCCAAAAAGACATTGGAAAGACCCTCTGAGGTTTCCCCATTTTGTGCCAATTTCTCCAATGTATAGTCCCTGATCAGCTGCAGGTACGGTACCATTTTTTTGTTTGAAAAATAGCCCTTCTTTGTATTGCAGCAAAGGCATTTCCCTCCCTTCCTCTGAAGTTGTTGTGTCTGTGAGCGGCGGAAGAAAGATGGCGACGGAGGTTTCCCTCCCTTCCTCTGATGTTGTTATGTCTGTCCAATTGGTGTTACCACATAACCAAATCTGATTGGCTAACTTACTGTGAAGATGGGCTGTTTTTCATACCGAAACTTGTGCTAATGCTGTAACACACTGGGACTATAAAGAGGTTCACATTGGTGCTATTGCCTGAATGCTGCACAGAGGGAGGGGAGGGGGTGTAGCACAAGTCATGGGAGGCAGGAAAGCTTCTCTTTGCAAGATTTCCAAAAGGGGGAACTTTCTTAAGGAGCTGAAAATGTTTTCAAAATGCACCTCGGTTTCAGCACTTCTCTAAGAAATATATTTCTCTTGCAAATGCTTAGCATATAAATATTATACATATTTCTGTTTACATCTAAGATGCATGACAATGTTCATCCTGGAATTCTTTGCTTCTTAACATTTTTTTAATTTTATATGTTGCTCCCTATTAAACTAAAATTAAAGGATAAAATGGCCCATGTTCTCTTTATGCAACTTTAACTAGTTTTATTTTCGCTGCGCTGTCAGCTTACCTTCCCCTGTGCTTGGAGGCCGACAGATAAAGCTGTATCTGCTGAATTAGTTGGTGGGTTCTAAGATTCACCTATATGATTTTAATATACTGCTCAGTATCATAGAGTTCCCAACCCTTTGGGTTTTGACAGTAAGACACTAAAGGAATGACTTCTTAGACATTCAGCATCTAATTTTTGCAGTCTGAATATCATGTTCTGGCTACCTGCTTGCCTTCCAGAAAACCCTTTCAGGACATTTTTAAAAAGAGATATATATACACATACAGACACAAACAATCTGGTACCTGAGAGAAAGTCCACATAACTGGCAACAATGTAAGTAAGTAGATTATGTCTTTTAGAAGTAGTCAAAAGTTACCAATGGAAATGGACTGTCTCATTATGCTTTGTTGTAGGACTACTCCAGTTGGCATGTAATTCATACATGGCAACAGAAGGAACGTCTTGGAGCATGCATGTCCAAAAAGTCTTGAAATTTCTAAACCTCAAGAAAATGACTATCAGAAAGGGCCCTAATTTAATCCTATAATGGAGAGAATGAGTCAGACAAAGCTATCTTTCTTTACCCAGAGGTGACTTTTTTTTCCTATTGCCTTTAGTACCACAGCAGTGGTATTAAATTCAACAATATTTAGTTAAAATATTGGGGGCATCAGTCTCAATAGCTGCATTCACCAGCAACATTGATTTTCATCATTGATTTGCAGTATAAGTGAGAAAGCTCTCATTTTTTGTGAACTAATGAAATTTTTACAGAGTAATGGTTCTTCATATATTCACACCCACTATACACAGAAAAAAGGGCATGCAAGCAGAGCAGAGCCATGTATTTAAGAAGCATTTCCTTGCTTGTTTCCCACGAACAGGTCGATATGGAATTTTACTATCCTAACATATTTCTCAAAATAAGGAAATTACTCAGATCTGTCAGCTTCTGATTTGTGATGAGATACACAAAAGAACTGAGTCATATTTTTAAGCCACTTCTCTCCAAAGTCCTACTCTACAGCTCCATTTGGCATACTGGGGAGAAGAAGAAGGTGAGGCAAGAAAAGGTCACTGCCATGTTTCTTTTGGTTTTCTCCACAAAATGTAAGCAGCCTGATCTCAGCCAATGCTGGGAAACCTAAGTCAGTGATGCACTAACCCCGTAACTTTTTACAGCTCTTTAACCCAATGGAAACATGACCTGTCTTTCTAGAATATTCTTGTTCCTCCAAAAAACTCATACATGGTTCTGTCTTTTTTTATCAACACAACTCTGATGTAGGTGAGACTATGGGTGCGGTCACACGCGCAAGATAAATCGGGGGGGGAGCGAGGCTATTCCCTCTGGAGGAATTTGACCCGCAGCTGCACGATCACACAGTCTTGAAGCTGTGGGGGCAGCCTGCCACTGTGTGATCAGACGCAACCGCGGGTGAGTCATGGTGTTCCCCCCCCTGTTTGTTTCCGATTTGCTCCCTATGCAGTGTGCAATGATGCGCATACTGAGAAGGGGGGGGAAACAATGGCATGGAGTTGGGATGGCCTGGTCAGATCATCCCGATGCCATGAGAGCGCGCTGTAGCGATCAGAAAGGGGAAAGTCTGTCTGTGGCCCGTAGCAACCCGTTTGCTACCGGACTATCTGCTTCTGCAGCGGAGCAAAACGGGTTGCCGATGGGTGCGGGGCGCTTCCCAGATGTTTGTGTCTGATCGCACCCTTTAAATCCACCCGGCATTCGCGCTTATGGCATGGCTAATTGTGCATGTGATCGCAACCTATGAGAGAGTGACTATCCCAGGAGTACCCACCAAGCTGCTCGGCAGACGGGGGATGTGAACCTGGGTCTTCCCCAATCTGGTCCAGCAGTCTAACCACTACACTGCACTATGTATCCTAGGGACCAAGTGTTCCTACTGTTTCAACTGAAATCAGATGTTATTCAGCAGAGACACCTGTTCTAAGACTGTGTAATGAATACTGGGAATGGAGGCATAACAGATGCTAAAGGCATTTGTAGGGCTTTCTTTCCCAGTCTGTTAGTTCTTGTTTACAATCATTTTTTGAAAGGCAATTGATATTCTGGAGTAGACATTTTCAAGGATGGAAAGATCTTGATGACAGTACACCTGCTCATTAAGAGCACAAAACACATTTGAGTTGAACATAGAGAAAATTTGAGGGAAATATTTTTAATAAACTAGTTCATTTGATTATTGAACATCTAGAACAGTAATCTCCAACGTGGTACCTAAGATGCCCACCAATGTGTTTTCTGATGCCCACTTGCTTCTTTGCCCCCCAAAAACTATTCCCTAAAAGGAAAAGTCAGTCCTGGCTCTCATCCACCTAATTTGAATGAGAGGCACCTCAGTGGACCCCAGAATGCACCACTTTTAAATCTGAAGGGAGCATCCATGTGGAAATAGCTGCCACCCTTCTAGAAAGATGCTTGGCTTGACATTTCCAAACATTTTGTTATCGCCCCGTGGCAGCCATTTTGTGATTGATCATGCCTCTTATGGCAGCCATTTTGTGGTGGCATCCACTATTCTTTCTTAAATTCCAAAAGTGCTCACAGACTCAACAAGACTGAGGACTTTTGGTCTAGAATATATCTTTTTAACTGCCTCTATACCTTCTACATTAGTCTGACACATAGAGATGTAGTCAGTGAAGTCTCCCCCGCCAGGGATACCTGCTAAATATGTTAGGCTGCTATGAAAAAAGGACAAAAAAGGGCCTATTTTTTTTTTTAAAAAACTCAGTGACAGTGTGACCAAATATGACATCAAGGCGGAGTATCTTGACAATGGTATTTTTCACTTACTTCAGTTCTATGGGGGATTTAATTTCAACAGAAAGCTCCAGGCTTTCTTTGTTTGGCTCTCCTGGTATTTATTGCTTCTGTTTCTTCCTCTGAAGATGAGTTTTTAAAGTAGATCCTCATCAGGGCTGCTACATTGTGAGTTGTCATAAGTCCAAGTCAGCAATAACCTGAATTAAAATTTGTTCTCTCTGGACAAAGACACACCTAAAAGAAAAAGTAAGGGACAATCAAGGTGCTCACTCTTTTATCATTATTGGTTATTTTCCTCTTATGCCTAGAGGCAGTTTTTATCTACTCAGAGTTATTGCTTTTCCATCCTGCTTAGGAACTTGGGTGGTGGTTGTTACTGTTTTTTCCCCCACAGGTGAGAACTTTATTTGTGAGCTCATACTTTAAGATCAATTGCCTGCACTCGTCTTCTGCAACAATCTGTTCTCTCCTCTCCTGTACTTAAGCCCCTCCCAGGAATTCTGCCATTAATGAAATTTACCCACAATGGCCAAAGTCTTCTGGAAATCAACAGGAGAAACAAGTTTACACTTCGTAAGGAAATGATGTGCAATGGGGACAGGGTTAACTTCTCAAGGGATAAAATAATCATACAAAAGGACATGGACATAGCAACAAGATTGGAAGTGTTAGAGACGGGGTGTCGAACTCATTTGTTACGAGGGCCAGATCTGATGTAAATGGGACATTGTCCGGCCTGGCCATGTGAGTCTTAAAATGTAATGCCAGGTAGTGGAGATATAAACTATAAAGGACACAGACAAACACAACTTACCCAGTCTCTGGGTAAGCATCAAGTTGGTGTGTCCTCACCGCAAGGCCCCAGGTGCAGAGGAAAACCCACATTGGCAGACTGAAGAGCCAGCAGTTCAGCACTGGGCTGATGCCCCCATACTGCTGCCTGGAGTGGGGAGCAAACCCTTTCCCCAGCATGCTCTCATGGTCAATACTCTGAGCCTAGAGCCCAGGAGAAAACATGAAATGGCTGGGCATTGCTTCTCCCTCCCCCCACAGGTCTACTTAGAATGGCAGTGGCTCTCTCAGGTTGAAGTCTTTCTCATAAGCCACAGCCTGATCCTTTTAACTAGAGGTGCCAGGGATAGAGACTGGGACTCTCTGCATGCCAAGCAGAGGCTCTTCAACTGAGCCACAACCCCGCTCCCCCAATCTAAAGTCAACATGAATGAGCCCAGAGGGGAAAAAAGGGAATAGAAACACACTGACCCACTTTAGCAAGGCAAAGCACAGAGGAGGCGAGGGTAGGGTTGCCAGCCTCCAGGTGGGGTCTGGGGATCTCCCGCTTTTACAACTCATCTCCAGGTGACAGAGATCAGCTCCCCTGGAGAAAATGGCTGCTTTAAAGGGGGGACTCTATGGCATTCTACCATGCTGAGGCCCCTCCCCTCCCCAAACCCCACCCTCTCCTGGATCCACCCCCAAAGTCTCCAGGTATTTTCCAAACCAGACCTGGCAACCTTAGGCGAGGGGGAGGCAGAGCCAGTTGCACCCAGGAGTTCTAAGGCAGGAGCCCAGCAAAAAAATTAGCGACACAGACCCATCTTAGCAAGCACAGACAAGGGAGGCAAAGCATGGAGGAGGCGAGGGGGAGGCAGAGCCAGTTGCACCCAGGAGTTCTAAGGCAGGAGCCCAGCAAAAAAATTAGCGACACAGACCCATCTTAGCAAGCACAGACAAGGGAGGCAAAGCATGGAGGAGGCGAGGGGGAGGCAGAGCCAGTTGCACCCAGGAGTTCTAAGGCAGGAGCCCAGCAAAAAAATTAGCGACACAGACCCATCTTAGCAAGCACAGACAAGGGAGGCAAAGCATGGAGGAGGCGAGGGGGAGGTGGAGCCAGTGGCACCCAGGAGAGCCAAGGCAGCCCAGCAAAAAATAAAAAAAATAAAAAAAATAGAAGCACAGACAGGGCAGGCAGAGCACCGAGGAGGCGAGGGGGAACCAAGGCATAACAAGCCCACTTGCTCACGGGCTGGACTAAAGCCCTGGGTGGGCTGGTTCCAGCCCGCGGGCCATACGTTTGACACCCCTGTGTTAGAGCTTTCCTTCCTTCTGGCCTCTTTGCCATTCCAGGATTGCCCTGGTTGCCCCACTACAGTAACACTCTGTTTTTAAAGTGCTGCTCCTGAATGCCAAATCAGTGAATGGAAATGCACCTACCATCTAGGACTTGGCATGCATCACTGACTCCTGGGATGGATGTGGGAGCTGAGCTGAATTTATCCCAGTTGAATCCACCAGGTTTCTTTATACAGGAGTAGGCTGGAGGAGGTGGGCAGTGAGAAGAAGGTCACCATAGCTAATCAAGATTCCATGACTTTGTCTAGGTATCCTACGCAACAACCCTCTAACTTGGTGTGCCGGTATCTGGTTCATAGCCCTTTCAAGACAGGTTAGAGCTCATTGCACTGTCTACCACACACTGTCCCTCCATGAACTGGTAGAGGTGGTTTTTGTGTAGGCGCTACAGAAGCCTTCAGTTTGTTGTCCTGGGGATTTTCAATATTCATGCTGCAGCTTCCTTGTCTAGAGCAGTTTAGGGTTTCAGTTTAGCCTCCCGGGCAACGACGGGCATGTGTCTCAAATTGTATACTATATGACTCTACATATCTGAGCAGAAGGAAGGTAATGTGTAGATGGAGAAGCTCCACACAGTTCTTTTGACATGGACGGATACTATCAGACAGAGTTTAAGCTGATGGGGTCCCATAATATCTGCAGGGTCCTATTAGAACAGCCTGCTCTCAGAGATTGATGGATCTGATTGGACTCCTCGATGGTTCTGAGGAAGTTTCCTGATGGCGTGGCTGGTGGTACTGTCAAAACACATACTGAATGCATGAAGCTGTATTTATTTCATTTGTCGTCGGCCTTTCTCACTGAGACACAAGGCAGATGGCAATTAAGAGTAATGCAGAAATGACGGTGCCATACATAGGCCCAAAAGTACAGCTAATAATAAGCAGTACAAGACTGGAGAACAATGGAGTGAAACATTATGTCACATATAATAAACAAAAAAAAATCTGGACACACACGACCCAATCAGTTAAACAAGTATAAAGCCAACAGTCATGATAGACTGACTATCACGACTGTTGGCTTTATACTTGTTTAACATATAATAAACAGGCTGGACTACAAAACTGGAGGACAGTATAAAAAAGCACAGTAACAGACTCAGTAAAGACCACCTTAAATGCAACCATATTAATGACAATTAGGGTTGCCATTCCCCCGATGGGGGTGGGGGTTTACCCATTTTGGGGGCCTTATCTGCCACCCCCTATCTGGCTGGTGGGGGAACGCTGCCCCCAAAGAGCCCCATCTGTGCCAATGTGCCTGGTGCAATGATGTCACCCAGAGGTGATGTCATTGTGCAGGGCACATTGCAGGGGGACGCTCTAGCATTTGAGAAAAACTCTATGGTCACCATAGAGTTTTTCCTCAAGCGCTAGAGCGTTCCCCCCTACAATGTGCCCTGTGTGATGATGTCACTTCCAGGAGATATTATTGTGGGGTGTGCACTTTGTGCGCACACTGAAAACTCCAAGGCATGAAGAGGGACACACACACACACCGCCAGCAGCTGGGTAAGATCTGGCAACCCTAGTGGACTACAACCTTATCCACTTTATAAAAATGCTCTCCTAGTTTGGTTTTCTAAATTCTCACGTCAGGGTAAGTATTGCCTCTTCTGGCTTGCAACAGCTTTCCTAGTTCCCAGGCTAAGGTCTTTTCCATCATCTTCTGCCTGGTCCTTTGAACTGGAGATGCTGAGGATTGAACCTGGGACCTTCTGCCTGCAGAGAAATTTTTCTTCCATTTTGCTGGGGCCCTTCCCCATGGCCAATTGCTGGAACTGGCAAACAACTCAGGTGTTTGACTTCATTGCTATATCCACTTGTGAGAGCCCATTGAGACCCTTGACTTTATGGGGAGCTGGTAGAAATGAAATGGCAGAGACTATAACTAAAATGCCAGTGGAAGGAAAACTCTCGCTGAAGATCATCAGACTCAGGCAACAGCCCATTTATATTCTACTACATGACAGGGATGGTGGCAAAAGTTTACTTATCTGCCTCGTGTTTGAGCTGTTCTGAATTATGATGGGCGTTCTGCCCCTCTTGCTGGGGGGGGGATGAAGTGCTTGGTAGCTCCATTTTGACCAGTTGGCAAAGCACTTTATAGACAAAATTAATATAAACATCTGAACACCAGTGCCAGGAGGCAATACCAGGGGAAAGCCTTGGCCTCTATACCCTGTTGGTTGGCCTTCCAGAGCAACAGGATGCTAAAAGAGATGGATCACTGGTCTGATCCAGTAGGACACTTACAGTGTTCTTATATTAGATTCCATATTAAT
>NW_015175429.1:0-17368 GCF_001447785.1 Gekko japonicus
GGCGGAGTCAGCCACAAAAATGGCTACCATAGGACAAAGCCTATGGCCGCTTGCGGGGAGGGGCAAAGCCTGAGCCCGCTTGCGGGGAGGGCGGGGTAGAAATGTTTAAATGAATAAATAAATAAATAGGAGGTGGAGCTAGCCACAAAATAGCTACCGCAGGAGGCAGAGACAGCCACAAAATGGCTGCTGCGGGAGGCGGAGTCAGCCACAAAATGGCTACCGCAGGAGCTGGAGACAGCCACAAAATAGCTACTGCCGGAAACAGAGACAGCCACAAAATGGCTGCTGCGGGAGGCGGAGACAGCCACAAAATGGCTGCTGCGGGAGGTGGAGTCAGCCACAAAATGGCTGCTGCAGCTTGCCTTCAGTCACCCTCTGAGGACCCTTGTGCTGTGGTGGCAGCTGCTGTCGAAGCAGCACCTTTAACAAAATCTACTCAGCCGACCCAGTCTCCATTCAGAAGCCTTCCTGGGCAAAAGCCCATCTACCCCTGCCCACTTTTAGGAATCCCTTGGGGGTGGGCAGGCACACTGATGCCCCTGGTCCCCATACCGGGGTGGGGACCCCTGCGCTAGGCTCCAGGGGCACGTTCACTGCAAGCCAGCAAGGGGTCAGCCAAGGACCTGACAGCTCTAGAAGGTTCCCCCAGAGGGGCTGTTGGCCGCACTCCTCATCACAATGGTGTTTTGGTTTCTGTAATCCGCCAGGTTGAGGAAGCAGGCGGAAGACTTCAGAAGCGTGTGCTGTGTTCTGTGTGACTGTCAGTAGTACGAATAAAGAATATTTCATGGCTTTCATTGTGGGAGTCTTCTTCCCTTCAGCACGACGCCCCCATTCTCGCTGCACTCCTTGACAGCAAGCCAGGCTTGTCAGCAGGCAGACCCCCTTGTCTGAGTCGCAGGATCTCCGGCAGTCTCCCCACCCCTTGAATCAAGCCTGGGAGACCTGGGGGGGGGGGTTCCAGCCTGGGAGGGAGGGTTTGGGGGGGGAGATGGGCCCCAGTGGGCTAGGATGCCGTTGCGCGTAGCCTCCGGGGGAACTGATCACTGCTGCCTGGAGAGCCGCTGGAATTCTGGGAGGTGTCCAGGCTCCACCTGGAGGTTGGCAACCTAGCATTCTCTACCAGGCAGACGGAACAGATCCCTGTCAGCATTCCTCAACTCCCCCTTCCACGCTCGCAGCCCCTGGTTACCCCTTCTGCCTCCCATGATGACCTTAGTTTTCATCATCATCGTCATCATCATCTTCGTCACCTCCTCCTCCTCCTCCCAAGTATCTTCTGGGCTCTGCCTCACAGGCTGCAGGGTTACCATGGGGACGGCAAGAAGCCCTCTTGCATCACAACCCATCTTTTGGGCAGTCCTGCAACCCCAACACCCACCTTGGGCAGTCCTGACCAGACACTTTTTTATATATATATTATTTTTTATTAGTTTTTAGCACACTTAACACACAACAAAACCATCCACCAGCCACCCTCACAAACCATACACAACAAAAGCAGACCACCTCCTCTCACCCCGTCATTCTTTATCCATCCATTTATAAACTGGTGCCCAAACTTTCTGAAATTGCGTATTCAAATTTCCATTAACTTTTTGAGTTAGATTATCCATTTCAGCTATGTCAATTATTTTACTGATCAATTGCCCTTTAGTTGGTACATGTTCGTTCTTCCATTCCCTTGCGAGCACCATTCTCGCCGCTGTTAATAAATGCAAAATTATGTATTTTTCCTTTTTTCTCCATTCATCAGGAAAAATATTCAACAAGAATACTTTAGGATCTAGTGGAATTTGTTTTTTAGTTATCTGCCAAATCACCTTCTGTACCACCTTCCAATATGCGTTCACCTCGTCACATGACCACCAAACGTGGTAATATGTACCTAGATGTGTCTTACACTTACAGCATTTCTCATCTAGTCCAACGTAAATCCTGGCTAACTTTTCGGGGGGCATATGCCATCTGTGTACCACTTTAAAGACATTTTCTTTTAGGGCCACTGCTTTTAGCCATCTGGTATTTCTCCAGATTTTTTCCCATTCCATTCTATCCAGCCCATGACCTAAATTTCCTCCCCATCTCTTCACAGTTTCTTCCAAAACCTCTTCTCGCATCTCTTGCTTTAGAAGGAAAGAATACAACTTGCCGATAATCTTGGCATCTTCTCCTAGCAAAATTTTATCTAAATCTGATCTCCCAGTAATGAAACCTATTTTCTTATCTCTACCATATTTGGAGCTTAATTGATTTCTTTCCCACCATGTAAGTTGTATATGTTGGGCGCCCAGATCTTCTTGCGATTTTAATTCATTATTGCTGTTAAGTAAAACCTCATATGTTGTGGCCCGGACCTCTGACATTAGATTCAGTAGCACAATGGCTTCTAACGGGGCTAACCATCTTGGCGTCTTACTATAAAATATTGAGGTGGCCAGAAAACACCATCCTGGTGTAAGAGAGGCCACTTGTATTTTGCCGATGACAATGCGCTTGTCCGCGCTGTGGAGGAAGAGTTTTTGAGGCGAAAAGAGGCTGAACCAAAAAAACCAAAGTTCCAGCCCATCCCAACCATAGAGTTAGTGTGGCCAATAGTAAAGGCTCCGCATGTTCCCACCCCACCTGAAGAAGAGGTTCTTCCACTAACTCCTCGTAACAGTATTGTGGAAACACTGCGGAAGCTGTCTGATAACACAATTTGCAAGATAACCCTCGAGCTTGGACCATCCAGGGCTAAGGAGGAGAGGAGGGTTCAAAGAGGGTGGACCCTCCCACCACTTGGAGCCAAACCCACTGAAAGAACCCCAGCCCTTCCCATCCCAGCCGAGGAAATGCCATCAAGACAAGCTTCGATGCAAAGTAACTTATCTCAGGAAGCACCAACCTCCAGAGAAATCAGATGCTATATGCTGGAAGCAAACATTTTAAGAACAGAAGAGAATCTCAGGACAGCAGGCAGGAGTTCTCTAGATGAAGGAATGTGGACCTACGAGGAGAACGCACAGCCCACGAGAACATCAAGTAGCAATGGGAAAATGCAACTAGACAGCAAAGAAAGAACTTCTAGACCAATCCCAAAGTGCAGGGTCTTTTGGGGTGTGCTCGACTCCAAGCAGGGCACACTCCCTGGCTCTTCTTGTGCTCGATCATTGGCCTTTCCCCCCACTCTTAAGCAACACCTGCCCGCGAGGGCTCAGGCCCAGCCAACAAGGCCATCCCCTCCACCAGGACCCCGGCCACCTCTCTCCTCCCCTCTGCGCCTCATGGGGAGAAGATGCCTTCTGCACCCAAGGTAAGACCTCCCGGGGCCCTCAGTCAGAGGGGGAGCGACAGCCCATTGCCCAGGCTGCCCCCAGGAGATCAGAAGGCGATGCAGGATTATCTATAGGCAGCCATGAAGCAGCTAGGAAAACATCCTGAAGGATAGCTGCCCACCAAGATCAAGCTCACTCAAGCCATGGTGTTCACCACCATGACCACGGATGGGTGTGAAAGCTGGACAACGAAGAAAGCCAACAGGAAGGAAACCGGTTCCTTAGAAATGTGACATCGAAGGAGAGTTTTACGGACACCCTGGATGGCCAAAAAGATGAACCAGTGGGTTCTACATCAAGTGAAGTGCGAACTCTCCCTTGAAACTAAAATGACTAGACTATCATCCTTTGGAAGATGAGAGTCACCGGACAAGACAGTCCTGCTAGGAAAAGCTGAAGGCGGCAGGCAAAGAGGAAGACCTGGAGAATCACCAACAAATCTGTAGCCAAAACATGCAAAGTACAAACAGCAGTAATTATGTAAGAACCAAAGCCAATAATGTTACCAAACTCATATATATTATTGTAGATTCATAAACCTTGTAATTCATAAACCTTTGACTGTGTGGATCACAACAAACTATGGCAGGTTCTTAAAGAGATGGGAGTACCAGACCACTTCACATGTCTCTTGAGAAACCTTTATAAGGGCCAAGAAGCGACAGTTAGAACCGGATATGGAACAACTGATTGGTTTCGCATAGGAAAAAGAGTACGACAAGGATGTATATTGTCACCTTGCTTATTTAATATATATGCAGAGTACATCATGCGAAATGCTGGCCTGGATGAATCACAAGCGGGAATTAAGATTGCTGGGGAAAAGATCAACAACCTCAGATATGCAGATGATACCACTCTAATGGCTGAAAGTGAAGAGGATCTAAAGAGCCTCTTGCTCAGGGTAAAAGAGGAGAGCGCAAAAGTGGGCTTGAAGCTCAACATCAAAAAAACTAAGTTCATGGCATCCGGCCCCATCACTCCTTGGCAAATAGAAGGGGAAGTTGTGGAAGTAGTGACAAACTTCACGTTCCTGGGATCCCAGATCACCGCAGACTGTGACAGCAGTCATGAAATTAAAAGACGCCTGCTCCTTGGGAGGAAAGCAATAGCGAACCTAAACAGCATGATAAAAAATAGAGACATCACCCTGCCAACAAAAGTCCGCATGGTCAAAGCAATGGTATTCCCAGTAGTCATGTATGGCTGCGAGAGTTGGACTATAAGGAAGGCCGAGCGCCGAAGAATAGATTCTTTTGAACTATGGTGCTGGAGAAGACTCTTGAGAGACCCTTGGACTGCAAGAAGAACAAATCAGTCAATCCTCAAAGAAATCAACCCTGACTGTTCCCTGGAAGGCCAGATAATGAAACTGAAGCTCAAATACTTTGGCCACCAAATGAGAAGGGAGCACTCACTGGAGAAGACCCTGATGCTGGGAAAGATTGAAGGTCAAAGAAGACGGGGACGGCAAAGGATGAGATGGTTAGACAGTGTCATCGATGCAACAAACATGAAGTTGAGCAAACTTCAGAGGATGGCGGAAGACCGGAAGGCCTGGCGGGAGCTGGTCCATGGGGTCGCAAAGAGTCGGACTCGACTGTGCGACTGAACAACAACAAACCTTGTAAGGAGCAATTCTCCAGAAGTGGGTGGTAACCAACTCAAACCCACAATAAGTCACAGCACATCTCCAAAGCAGCAGACTTCCTTCATTAACAAAACAAGCACACAAAAGAAAGCCATTGCTTATATTATTCTCACAAGTCCTTGAATTGAAGTCCAAAGATCTGTATATTGTGGCTTGTAAAAAATAAGATCCATTCCAAGTGGAAAGTACACCGTTCCGGATAGTCAGTGTTTCGGACCTGTTCCTTCATCAGGCATATCAGGTAAGTCTGCATTGACATACAGTAAATATTCATGTACAAACGAGGCCCCAATCAAAATATCCCAATTTGGCTCAGCTTCATATCTCTTGCAAATCAGAATTACCTCTCCCTAAGATTGAACCCGAGATGGATTCAGAAGTCGCAAAGGCCCTCAGTTTGCAAGACCTGAGCAGGACCTTTTGGAGGATGTTAATTCCAAGGGTTGTCATCAGTTGGAAGCAGCATGACGACACTTAACAAACACACACACACGCACACACACACACACACAATACTGTTTATAACACAGGTAGGAGAACAGTCTTGATCTTTGTTAATATTACTGTGACTGCCTTTTTGGATGAGGGGAATGCTGTGGAGATAGTTTTTCCTGATTTCTGTAAGGCTTTGGGTATGGTTCCACGGGATATTCCTGTTGACAAGTTGGCCAGAGGGCGCTTGGATCCCATTACTGTTGGGTGGAGTTGTAACCGGTTGACTGATGGCAGCCAAAGAGTGCTTGTTAACGGGGCAGTAGTACATGCAGAAGGGATCCAGGGACCTGAGGAGACCATACACTGGACATGAGCCAGCAGTGTGCTGTGGTAGCTAAAAAGGCAAATGCCATTTGGGGCTGCATCCACAGAAGAACAGTGTCCGGATCACGCAAAGTAATGCAGTCCATTCACTCTGCTCTAGTTACGCCTCTCTTGCAGTCCCCCCCGTCCTCCCTTTTGGGCACTGCCGTTGAAGAAGAATGCTGGCAAGCTGCTCCCTGCCCAGAGCAGGGCAACGGAGATGGTGAGGGGTCTGGAGACCACGTCCTGTGAGGAAAGGCTGAAGGAGGTCAGTCTGTCTAGCCTGCAGAAGAGACGGCTGGGAGGTCCTATAACAGCCCTCTTCAAATATTTGAAGGGCTGTCATACAGAGGAGGGAGCAGACTTATTCTCTGTTGCCCCATAATGTCATCTAACCGAAAGAGTTTTTGGCTAAGCCAGTTAGGGCGGTTCCTCAGGGGTAGCGGTCTCTCCTCCTCTGGAGGTGTGTAAGAAGAGGCTAGAGGGACATCTGACAGCGATGCAGATGTGGAGTGTAGGAGGGGGGAAGGGACACACCATCGCACGGCAGTCGTGGCCCTTTCTCATATGCCCAGGGTAATGCTGATCGCCACTTTGGGGTCAGGAAGGAATTTCCCTCCAGGTCAGATTGGCCCACAGATCGTGGAGGTTTTTTGCCTTCCTCTGGGCATAGAGCAGGGGCCACTGGGGGAGCGGGGAGGAAGGGAGTTGGGAGTTTCCTGCGTTGTGCAGGGGGCTGGACTGGATGACCTTTAAGGCCCCTTCCAGCTCTAGGCTTCTATTCTATTAGAGCTCTTCACCTGAGAGTTTGCAAAATGTTTATCTTCGTTCAACGTCTTTTAAGATTAAATTTCATTTTTCCTCACATTTTTTGTCGTCTGTGTAAATATGGCAAAATCCGAAATTCTATACTTAAATGTAAATAGAGAAGAAAATAAATAAATAAACAGAAGTATAAATATAGGGCTAGGAGTAAAGAAATTTAAATATTTAGGTATACTAATACAGAAAAATTTGGATAAGATGATAAAGGATAATTATGATAAAACTTGGAAGAAAATAGAGAAGGACATGAGAAGATGGAAAAACAAAACAATAGGGATATCCTCTATGATTAGAAGTGTTAAAATGTTCTGGGTACCAAAAATATTGTACTTTTCCCAGACACTACCAATAGGAGCAATGGAAAATAAAATTACTCAGTGGAACAGATTATTAAAAGAGTGGATTTTCGGCAACAAAAAATGTAGGTTTCATAAAAGGATAGTATACAGCCATAAATCAGAACTGGGATGGGGAGTTCCAGACTTAAATAGGTACTATGAGGCATTCCAACTTAAATCACTACTGGAATTAAGTGAGGAAAAAGAACTGAAATGGGTTAGATTCGAGGATGAGATTAATAACAATATAGGAAGACTAGGTATGTTTCACAAAGTTAAGGCTAAAGACCTAAAATTAACTATAAGCCCTAGAAGATCAACATTAGAAGTCTGGAGGAAGTGGCAACCGTACTGGCTAAGGAGACCCTCTAGATGGGCGCCATTGGAAACTATCATAGAAAAGGAGCAAGAAATCAAATGGTGGGAAAATTTAAGGTCTAAAGGATATCATAGAGTGGAGGATTTGTTTAGAGGAAAAATCCTCAAGTCACTCCAAGAAGTAACAGATGAGATAGGTAAACAACACTGGTTAAAAATAGCAGGTCTCTATCTCTCCTTATATATAATTGAATAGTGGGTGCCAAAGTTCTAATTCTAAAATGCACTCCCTTAGTGTATGGCTGATGGCACTGCTCCTCAGCATATATCGCCACCAATCAGAAGGCAAAGCCCGGGTCCCACCCACACCACAACTGCTGCGACAACCTGGTCTTTTGCATATGGAAGCTGATTGGACTTCACTCCATTCCACACCTCAAACTCCCCCCCCCCGCAAGGCAGTTGGAATGTCAGTTGCATATGGAACCTGCTGTATTCTGGTGGTGTGCAGGTCCCAGATTCATGTTTTAAAAGCAGACTGACACTGTTTGCCCAAAGCCAGAGCACTCTCCCAGAGCCTCTTTCTAGATCTCGTATTTATTTCCACAACGGGCCTTATTTCTAGTAAGGCTATAAAGGAGATCAATGAAAAAGAAGAAATGTGAATAGACGAACCAATGGAAGAAATATATAAAGAAATGGTTGCGAAGAAACAAGGTCTAGTAGGGAAAATGTATTAAAAGATGATATTAAATAAAGATAAAATGATAGAATATTTACAAAAAGTGTGGAGTAGAGAAGGAAGGATATCAGAGAGGATAGCAGGTAACATGAAAGGAATAGACAAAATTAAGGTATTTAGATTCAAAGAATTGGAATATAAATTTCTCACAATATAAAGTTCCCAGGATCAAGTTCACTTTGCTGGCACTGTAGGAAATCTAAAGGTTGGTATGCACACATGTGGTGGGAGTGTAGTGAAGTAAGGATATTCTGGTTAGAAATTACTAAAGCTATAAGAAAGGTAGCTAAAATAAATTTAAATATAGATTTCAAATTAATGCTGACAAGCACAATGGGAAACTCAAGTGTGGATAAGGAAGACCAAGCCCTAGTTAAGACCATGATATTGGGGAAAGCAGCTATAGCTTGGGGCTGGAAGGATAAAAGTAAGTGGACAGTGGAAATCTGTCACAGCTATATGTTTGATTTCATACAGTCAGACATCGCGGCAGTCCTGCGTAAGGAGGCACCCTGGGAAAGGAAATCCGCAGAAATTTGGAAAAGGTGGAAGACCTATCTGGAGTGGATATCCAAGGAGGGAAAGGAAGACATTCGGTGGAAGATTTTGACTTTGTGCCTGTGGCTGGAGAGAAAAGACTAAGGATTACACGAAGATAGGGAAGGGAAGGGGAGGAAAAATTGTAAGACGCTAAATAACATGGAATGTAAAAGCAATGAATAAAACAAAAATAAAAATTAATTTATAAAAATAAAGAGCAGGGGTTACTGGGGGAGCGGGGAGGAAGGGAGTTGGGAGTTTCCTGCGTTGTGCAGGGGGCTGGACTGGATGACCCTTAAGGTCCCTTCCAGCTCTGGCTTCTATTCTATTAAAGCTCTTCAGCTGAGAGTTTGCAAAATGTTTATCTTCATTTCAGCATCTTTTAAGATTAAATTTCACTTTTCCTCACATTTTTTGTCGTCTGTGTTCATTTTTATGTGGCAAAATACAGTACCAAGTCAAATGGAGACACTGTGGTTTCATTCTCCTCCGGCATATTGAAGAACAGGGCTATCTAGGCCGCTCTGCTTTGCTGGGTATCTGAAAAGGTGTTCTGTGCACCCAGAAGAAATGTACTGATTGATTGATTGATTGATTGATTGATTGATTGACTGAGGTGGGTAGCCGTGTTGCTCTGAAGCAGCAGAACAAAGTTTGAGTCCAGTTGGGCACCTTGAAGAGCAACAAAGTCTTATTCAAGGTATAAGCTTTTGTGTGCAAGCATACTTCCTCAGATACAGTGAGACAGGATTTCCTCAGGCATTGCATATAGGATCTGGTTTGCAGAAATCTGGAAGAAGAAGAAGAGGAGGAAGAGGAAGAGATTGGATTTATACCCCGCCCTTCACTCGGAGTCTCAGAGCGGCTTACAAACTCCTTTCCCTTCCCCTCCCACAACAGACACCCTGTGAGGTGGGTGGGGCTGAGAGAGCTCTGACACAAACTGCTCTTTTTCAAGGACAGCGGTGCCAGAGCTTGTGACTGACCCAAGGTCACATCAGCAGGTGCAAGTGGAGGAGTGGGGAATCAAACCCGGTTCTCCCAGATTAGAGTCCGCACACTTAACCACTACACCAAACTGGCTCTCAATACAAGGCTTACTAAACGGGGAGGGGCAGAGGGGAAACCCCTTGCACAGACTCCAAATCACTGTTTTCATCATATGATCAAGCACTGGGATTGAAAACTAGATGTGAAAATTCAGCAGTAACAAGAGGGGTGAAATCTGACACAGAGAGGAAACAAAGCACAAGTATTAAAATGACTCGTAAAATGGTGCAAAAATTGCAGAGTTATGGCAACATACAGTACAAACTAGACACGATAGAAGAGTCCACATTTGCGAACCATTTTCTTACCGCACAGCCCTGCTTCCTGCGTCAATAGCTCAGTTTTGTGCCATTTGTGTAAAGCCAGGAGAGTCAGAACATCCCGGCAGGCCTGCCCCGTAAGATGGGGGGGGGCAGAAGACAGGACGCAGGTGTCCCGGGAGTTGATGGCTTTGCCCCCCCCCCTGCAGAAGGCCCTGCTACAATGAGGGAAGCTGCTGTGGCCGAGCACGGGGGGGGGGAAAAAAAGGGGGAGCCTGTCCCGCAGATACGGGGGAACAAGGCCACGAAGGGCTTTTGGTGGTACCCAGTCCCTCCAACTGGTCCCCTAAACACCGCTGCGTCTTGCCTCACAGAGATTCCGGTACGCTCCGTTCCAGCCACAGTCCTAAGCAGAGTCATCGCCATTGGCTTTAATGGACACAGAAAGGCATAACTCTGGTTAGGATTGCACTGCGGCCTGAAGCACCCATTATGAGCAGCCGAATGCTTATCACCCACGTAGCATCGTACACAATCCACGGTTCTCTGGACGGCAGCCTGTTTCCAGGGCGCTCTGAAGTTTAAACTTTTATGTCAAAAACATACAAGCTTCGTATGCAAACTTTCTATCAGAATCCAGGAAACTGTCGGGCTCCGTTTGGGCTTCTTGGTTCCCCGTCTGGGCCCAAGGACCCTGGTGCGATGCAGTTGCTGACACACACACCCCTTCTCATAGGGCCCAACAGAGAGACTAACACAGCTATCCACCTTGATCTAGCAGACAGATGAATGGTCAGGAGGCAGGAGGGACACTGGTGTTCTCTTCCTTACGGTTGCCAGTTCTGGGCTGGGAAAAAGCTGGAAATTTTGGTGGTGGAGCCTGAGGAGGGTGGGTTTTGGGGGAAGGGAAGGACCTCAGTGGGTTAATATTCCATAGAGTCTACCTTCCAAAATGGCCATTTTCTTCAGGTGAAATGATCTCTGCCACCTGGAGACCAGTTGTAACAGTGGGAGATATCCAGGTGCCACCTGGAGGTTGGCAACCCTACTCTTCCTGGATGGTTTCAAGGACTCTGGGGAATTCCCAGCAACGCTTGGGCTATCTGGGCCCCAAGCAAGGCCCATAGTCTTGCAGGTGTGAAAACCACAGTGCCAAATCTTCCAGATTTAGAAAGGCACGACTCGGCATCTCTTCATCAAGACTGGTTCTTCTACACCACAGCAAGGAGGGGGGGAAAGGATTTTCGTAACACAGTTTTTAAAAAATGGAATAAAAATGCCCAGTAGGTACAAATGCATCTGAAAACGGTGACTTTGCCTACATTCATTTTGCTGAATGAACAAGAAATACCATACTTGGGAACAAAGTAATTTTTAATGACAAAGGCTTAGAACAGCAAGAAATGGAGAGAACACGGACTGGAATTCTGAAGGAGTTCCTTCACCCCAACCCCCAAATTCCACAAACAAGAGGAGGACGGATGGCTGCCCCTCCCTCACAAGGCCAGGTCTGACCCTTTCCCTTCCACTTGCTAGCCAATGCCAGCCTCCCCACGGCCATGAGCGGAGAAAGTCAGTCAGCTTTTCTTAGGGACGCCAGCCTCCAGGTGGGACCTGGGGATCCACTGGAATTGCAGCTCATCTCCAGACTACAGAGATCAGTTCAGGAACTTCAGATGCTAAATTTAGACTATTTGAGACAAAGAGCACTGAAGGCGTTACAGGATGCAGTAGCCAAGCATACATCTGAAGACAACACAAAAGCAGAATATCCAAAACTTCTGAACTCAACAGCACAGTTAAGATCCAATTCAGAATTTACTCCCAGCAAAAACCTTGTTACTACTGATGATGGGACATTTGAGAACAGCTTTGACACAGGAGGGCCTGCTATGAATTAACTTGACGGTGTGTCTTCTCTGCAATGTTGATCAGAATACTTTTTACTGTTTGTATATGTGTTTAAAAAGGTAAAAGTAAAGGTTCCCTTCCTCAAAACCCAGTCGAGTCCGACTCTAGGAATGCGGTGCTCATCTCTATTTCAAAGCCGAAGAGCCAGCGCTGTCCGAAGACGTTTCCGTGGTCATGTGGCCGGCATGACTAAACACCAAGGCACATGAAACGCTGTTACCTTCCCACCGAAGTGGTACCTATTTATCTACTTGCAATTTCTTGCTTTCAAACTGCTAGGTTGGCAGGAGCTGGAACTAGAGACAGGAGCTCACTCCGTCATGCGGCAACCCGGGTCTCGAACTGCTGAACTTCCACAGCCTGCAGTTCAGCGTCTTAACCACTTGAGCCACTGCAGCTCCTTTCTGTGTAAATGGCAGAACCAACACAGATCACTGTTATACAGCCCTCATCAATGGGGTTCCTGATGGCTGGACCCCATGATTTGGTCTTGTGGGGGGGTGTCATGATCTGTATAGGCCCCTAGAGATCTGTGCAGGACTGGGCCTAGTGAGGCCTAAGAGACCTGCCTGGGAGTGGGAAGCAGACAGCCTACAATCCCCACAAGGCTTTGCGCCAGCTGTAAGCAATGGGGGTTGAGGAATTCTCTGAGGAGACTGTGGCTGATTTCACACTAGAGCTGCCTCGATGTTGCGCCGCTGTTTGTCCCGATACTATTGGTCAATTTCACATCCGAAGCTGCGGGGCTGCATTTTGACTTGCGGCTTCGCCCGATTTCCCCTGCAGTTTCGTGATCCTGTTTATTGAGGATCATGAAACTGCAGAGGAAATCGAGCGAAGCCACGGGTCAAATGCAGCCCCGCGGCTTCGGGTGTGAAATTGACCAATAGTATTGGGGCAAACAGCGGCACAACATCGAGGCAGCTCTAGTGGGAAATCAGCCTGTATATATATTTGGTGGTCAGTTAAACTGTGTTCTTTCCTCTCTGTGGTTTTTGCCTCTTACAGAGATACGCTGAGGAGACTGGTCTGGGAGCAAGATCTCCCACTGGGGACGGTGAGTACAGGCAGAAGCCTGGCATAAGAGAGCTGTAGGGCTTGAGTGGTAACAGTTAAGGAGCTTTGTGTTTCTTTTGGCCTTTCAACACTGTTATGTATTTTAAAGCACCTTGTCTTGTCTTGTTTTTCCCCTGCCCAGGTAATAATAAACCCTTTTGTTAATTGTTTTTCTGCCTGGTCTTCAAGCTTACATTTCTCAGCGACAAAGGGGCAATTTGAAGGGGCTTGGGAGGGTACCCTGGGCCTTCTCAAGGGACCCAAATTCCAGGGTGGTGGCAGCAGAAGGTGGCAACCCTACTGTGGTCCCGGTCCTCCCCAGGCTCCACCCTAGGGCTGCCAAGTCCCCCTGGGGGGCGGGGAAACCCCCGCCCCAAAGGTCCATTCCCCGCTGCCAGCGGATCGGGCCCCGGAGGGAACCCCACCCCGGCGTGTGCGTCACCAAGAAGTGATGTTATGACGCTGGGCAAGCTGGGGGCAGGACCACGACCATCCGAGGGGAAAACTCTATGGTGACGTGCATGCAGTGCGCGCGCATATTTGACGCCGGACAGGAGTCCCCCGCTCCCGAAGATTTCCAACTTGGCAACCCTACTCGACCCCCAAATCTCCAGGAGTCTCCCAGCCTGGATCTGGCAGCCCTACCCCCTCATAGCCCACCAGTGGCCAGGGGGGACTTGGCAACACTAGCCTGGCCCCCTCACTTTCAGCCTTTACTGGGCAACCGAAGAGGGTTGTATATAGGGCTGCATTTCATTCCAGCAGTCCAAAACTATGGTTTTCAGCTCTGGTTTTATGTATTGTTGTGCATAATTGATCTCGATTGTTAGCTTCCTTGAGCTCGGTAAGGAAGACAGGAGGCTAAGAAATGTTTTAAATGAATAAATAAAAGAAAGAGTAATGATGAAATCATACCAAATTTCTAAAGGAATGGCCTACTTTCCTGGCGCCTGGGGTGGGTGCCGTCTGCGAAGGGGTGCCCAGGAGAGCCGCAGGTGACTCCTTTGCCCCAAATCTCACTGCTCTAAGCCCGTGGAAATCAAGGGATTTAAACCAGAAGTTCTAATGTGGCACTTGGCCACAGGAGGCCCCCCCCGCCCCACCAACAAGGCCTTGGCAACAGGGATGGCTTGCCTTCCTGAGGGAACAGGATGGCCACACTGACTGAGGAGGGTCTTCTTCTGCCCCTGCAGTGCGGCGTCATGGTGGAGGTCCTCTCAAGGAGTGGCAAGCCCATCAGGGTTCCTCATGACCCTTCTAGTCAAAAACAGAACTCATTTCCCACCCTGGGTTCCCATCTGCCCATGAGGGGAGCCAGGCCACTCTGGGCCCCATTTCTGTTTTTACCTCAACTTCAGGCTCTTCTTTTGCCATCTCTGTGATCCCCCCAACCCCCTTACATAAAAGACTTAGGATGGTATCAGGAAGAAGGTGTCGCCAGTTTGGTGTAGTGGTTATGAGCACAGACTCTAATCTCGGAGGACAGGGTTTGATTCCCCACGCTTCCACATGCAGCTGCTGGCATGACCTTGGGTCAGTCACAGTCCTCTCAGAGCTGTTCTCTCACGAGCAGTTTCTCTCAGAGCTCTCTCAGCCCCACCGACCTCACAGGGTGTCTGTCATGGGGAGGAGAAGGGAAAGGAGATTGTAAGTCGCTCTGAGACTCCTTTGAGTAGTGAGGGGCAGGGTATAAATCCAATCTCTTCTTCTCTTCTTCTCCCCAAGGCATTGCCAGACAGCTACTCTGCAGCAGGCAGGAGAAAGAGCAAAAATAAGGTGCCATCTGTCTGCCCGCGTTAACCTCGTTTGTGTTTGATACACATTTTCCCCCTTTCTTGAATTTTTTTCTGTGGGAAAGAAGCTGGGATTATAATATATAGGGTTGCCAACCTCCAGGTGGGGCCTGGAGACCTGGAATTACAGCTCATCTCCAGCCTCCAGAGATCAGTTCCCCTGGAGAGGATGGCTGCTTCCGAGGGTGGACCAAACGGAATCACCTACACTCCTTGAGCCCGCTGCCCTCCCGAAACCCTGCCCTCACCCGGTCCCAGTCTCAGACCTCCAGGAATTTCCAAACCTGCAGTTTCCAACCCTGGATATGGATATGCAAAGCAAGAAAAATCAGACTACGATTTATGATTATTTATCTGAAGTAGGACAATGTGAAAGAGCCGGCCCAACACTTCTGGAACTATCAGCTTAGCAAAAGGGATCCTTTGAAATTTGTTTAAGAAAGCTTTTCTGGCTTCATCAGGCACACAAATGTAAGTGAGGGGGGGGGGAAATACCATGAGTGATTTTTTAAAAAAAATTCTGTTCTGGTAGCTTCAATTTTCAGAACCATCAGGAGAACGTCTGACGTCTGACAGGCTGTCATTGGAAAGACAAATGTGTCCAATCAAAATCAGCGCAGGAGATGTGACCGCCCCCTGTCATTTCCCGGTGCTCCACAATCTAATGAATTAAAGGAAAGGAGATTAAAGTGACCAGCAGATGGGCCCGCAGTTGGCTGGGCTGGCTTGGGGAATGAGAGGCCTGGTCCCTTGAGGTGGCCTTGGCACACTGAGCTCTCCTTCGCCCACTTTGGAGGATCTCTTTCAGAATCTTGGGGGCACTGAAAACAAATCAGCCAATATCATAATGCCCCTGTATAGATCTACGGTGCGGCCTCATTTGGAATACTGTGTACAGTTCTGGTCACCACGCTTAAAAAAAGATATCGCACTGGAAAAAATGCAGAAAAGGGCAACTAAAACCGTTAGGGCTCTTTAGCCTGGAGAAAGAACAGTTGAGGGATGCCATGATAGAAGTTTGCAAAATTGCGCATGGCATACGGAAGGTAGAGAAAGAAGTACTTTTCTCCCTTTCTCACTATACAAGAACTCTGTCAGGTCCCCCGACAACAACGGAGTACACGCTTACAAGAAGGTTATACTTTTATTGAAGCCATGAAACACATGAACAGAATCACTGTTCAGAATAACATAATTCGCATGAGCATGAAAGGTTAAAGCAGATTCATAATCACAGTAGCCAATAATCAGGATTCCCGCGCACGGCCGAAAGGTCCCCCGCGCGCCTAAACCTTGGGAAACAACGGTTCCTTGAACATAAACAGGTATGCCGTTCCCACGGCTTCTCCTAATTAAAGTCAAAGCAAAGCTCTTCTGCCTTCCACCTGTGGCCTTGGGTAGATAGCATTACAGCAAAGCAGGGCTTGCGTACTCAGAAAGGAATGCAGAGGCGAGGGGAGATGAGCGCATGAAGAGTCAAGTGCATAAGGGGGGGGGGAACCCAGGGATGACCATATACTCAAAACCCTTTTGGCAGCTTGCTGACAAACTCCTGAAATTAAGGAGCAGTGGACTTACAACCGATAAAAGGAAGTACTTCTTCACCCAAAGAGTCATTAACACATGGAATTCACTGCCACAGGAAGTTGTGGAGGCTACAAGCAGAGACAGATTTAAGAGGGGATTGGTTAAACATATGGAGCAGAGGTCCATCAGTAGCTATTACCCACAAGGTATAGATGGAACACTCTGTCTGGGGCAGTGATGCTCTGTCTTCTTGGTGCTTGGGGGGCAACAGTGGGAGGGTTCCTGGAGTTCTGACCCCACTGGTGGACGTCCTGATGGCACCTGAGTTTTGGCCACTGTGTGATACAGAGTGTTAGACTGAATGGACCATTGGCCTGATCCAGCATGACTTCTCTTATGTTCTTATCTTCTTTACTTTAATGTAAAATGTTCAAAGGAATAGAATTTAAAGGTATACTTTTCAATTTCCTGGGGTTCGTATGAGGGTGAAGAGGACTCCTTTCCCTAAGCACTGCAGACCACAGTTGTGCAGGCTTTTGCTCAGGTAGATTTCTCTATCCCATCCCATTTGGTGACTCTGTAGGATTTTCAAGGCAAGAAACACCCAGAGGTGGTCTGCCCTTGCCTGCCTCTGCGTAGCGACCCTGGACTTCCTCGGCGCTCTCCCATCCAAATCCTAACCGGGGCCGACCCCGCTTCGCTTCTGAGATCTGATGTCAGCGGGCTAGCCTGGGCCACTCCAGGCCAGGGTAGCCAGGGTTCATGCAGCGCTTTGGAACGATCCAAACTCTTCCTGTCCTTTTGCTATAATTAACGTGAGGAGGCAAGTCAGCGTCGTGATCCTCCGTGTGTTGAAGATGGGGTGTCTGAGCAGCCCGCCTGAGGCCACGGAGACTGAGGGGACATTTGGGGCAAAGGCCTCTGGAACCACGCCCTGGCCCGGGCAGTTCTGACTGAACTGGTCCTTCTGACCACCCAACTTCGGTTCGGTATTCTGACAGTCAAAAAGCCACATCCATCTGCTTTTGCCCCTGCTAGGAGACCTTCCTATTTTCGTAACCTTCCCCGGGTGTTTCTTCCCCAGCAGAGATGGAAGAAAGCCGGGGTGGCTTTTCCTATAGGGCAGCCGACCTCCAGGAGGTCTCCTGGAATCACAAGTGATCTCCAGACTGCGCAAATCAGTTTCCCTGGAGGAAACGGCAGCTCTGGAGGGGGCACGATCTGTGGCCTCACCGGCCT
>NW_015175429.1:18593-38047 GCF_001447785.1 Gekko japonicus
AGAAAGAAAGAAAGAAAGAAAGAAAGAAAGAAAGAAAGAGAAAGAAAGACCTCCTCATTTACAAACAGGAGAAACCTTAACTTGAGGGGAGGCCTCCGAGTCAGGAGGAGCTAGGCCCCACCTTAGAAACATATAGGGCTGCCAAATGCAGCCGGGGGGCGGGGAATCCCCCGCTTCGGAGCCCCGATTTCCGGCGCGCCGGAATCGGGGCCCAGGGGAAATCCCACCCCCCGCGTGCGCGTCACCCGGAAGTGACGTCGCACGCTGGGGGCGAGGCCACGCCATTTGAGGGGAAAACAAAGAGCACAACCCCAACATCGTCCGGGAGCCCCCCGCTCCCAGGCGATTTAGATTTGGCAACCCTAGAAACATAGAGGACTTGGTCTATGTAGTGTATCAGGCCCCGACAGGGCCGAGCATGCCTGGGCTTGTCCAGGCACAAACACCTCAAGCTTCATGCTAAAAGACAATGGGCAAGTAGGATCCTAGCCAGGCCCAATGAAAGGGCTAGGTCCCAGGCCAAGAGGCCAATAGGTCTCTTGGTTACTGTAAATAGCCTATCAGGAGTGGGGGGGGTGTTTGGTGGTGGGTTTCTCTGAGGGAATATAAGCCGGCCTGCAAGCCAGGTAACTTGTCTTGGTTCCTGACTGAATAAAGGTATGCTTACCTGAAATCACTCTCCGTATGCATACTTTTCAGTCTATTTTAAGGTTGCCAACCTCCAGGTACTGGAATTACAACTGATCTCCAGGCGACAGAGACCAGCTCTCCTGGAGAAAATGGCCATGTTGGAAGGTGGATTCTATACCGCAGCGTATCCCATTGAAATCCCTCCCCTCCCCAAACCCCGCCCTCCTCAGTCTCCACCCCCCAATTCTCCAGGTATTTCCTAACCCAGAGCTGGCAAGCCCATGTTCCTTTGCACGTTCTACATTTGCCTGGATCTTGTGGAGAGGTTCCTTTTGTTCACAAATACTTTAGAACGAAGCGCAGAGCCATCTGTTTTTGCCGTTCCCATCGCACAAGAGATAATATCCGACATGGAATCAGTGGGGATTGTTTCTGATTAGAAGCGAAAGCAATTTATTCTCGTCTCTTCCATCTGGAGGCAGCCTGATCTTCCCCTCTGCTGGTCCCACACTCATTAAGCTAAGATTTTTAATGCTCCTGTTTCAGCATTTCCGTCTGGACGGGCGTCATCTGCCCCACCCTCTCTGGCTGATGATGCAAGCGCTTTAAGCCGAGGTGCTCTGACTGTCGATTTGATGGGTTGCATAAGCAGATTAGGGGATGGGATGCGGCTCCACCGGCTGAGTCAAGGCCGGTTGGGATTTTCCCTGATACTCAGGCCTCTCTTACATAACATGTAAATGAGTTCATCACACACAGCAAGCTGCCATGGTGTTCTGTGTTGCTTGTATCCCTGTACAGTTGTTAACACCCCCCCCTGTCTGTGCACCTGTATTTTACTCTGCTGTAATGCCTAAGCCAAACAACTGGAGGATGTATTGGGGGAGTACGCTTATTGCCAGCTTGTTGCTTTTAGAGCCTGGGAACTGCACTTGTATTATGTCTGGAGATAACCTGGTTCTCAGGGAATGAGCGCGCAACCGTTTCCTTTCACCCGCCAGCGGGAACGTGACCCATTGGTTCTGTACCTGTTTCAAATCCCTTTATTATGCTTGCCCTAACCGTTTGTAGTCAGTTCTAACAAAGAACGTGTTTGAGTGTCTTTCCAACGCTTTGAAATAAATTTTGCTTTTCTTTAAAACGTGGATTTATTCTCGATGCTTGGGGATCCAACAATCACACACCTTCCGGTGCAGTGAGAGGGCATGTTGGATTGTCGTGCCCTCTCGTGCTGTTTAGGAGAGGTTGCTGTCTAAAAGGCTGCACAGGTGGAACACAGGCTATGTGTCTGCACACCGCAAGGCGGATTGGGTTAAGCAAATGTGGAGGGCATTGATAACAGTGACATTTATGTTTCAGAGAGGGAAGAAGTCACTCTCGTTCAGCCCTTATGTGGGGGTGGAAAGTGCCCTCAAGTTGCAGCCGACTTATGGCAACCTCGTAGGGTTTTCAAGGCGAGAGACATTCAGAGGAGGTTTGCCATTGCCTGTGTTAAGTATGACACTTAACTCGGAGGAACAGTTCAACAAGTGATTTCAGCTTTATTTCAGTGATAACAGCATGAAGGCTCAGCCTTGTAAGGACTAGACCAGCTAGACAACTTCCATAGGCAAAACGGCAACTTATATACAATTCTGGCTGAGATAGCCACACCTACAATGTTTCACAACAACCAATCACATTAGGTATGTTACATCCAATCATAATCGATACATAACGTCCAATCAAACCCATTCCCTCCAGAATGCACACCATTGGTCAGTATTTACAATCCGCATAATGAGCTATGGCAGATCAAGCTTTTACCATTATGTCTTTCAAGGCATAACAGCCTGCCTCTGCATAGCAACCCTGGGATTCTTTGGTGGCCTCCCATCCAAGTACTAACCAGAGCCGACCCTGCTTAGCTTCTGTGATGTGATGAGATCGGGCTGTCCTGGGCCTCTGGTAGTCCTTACAACAACCTAGTATGGTAGTGGCTTTCAGACTGTGGGTTGGGACCCCGGAGTGGGTGATGATGGCAGAAAGGAGGAGGAAGAATTATGGCCGGGGGAGAGAAAGATCTGGGAAGCTCAACTGCAAATTCAGGTTTGCCTCTGCAGAGGATGCAAAATGGCCTCCAAATATGCCTGTTGTTTAGAAGGGCTGCATACTTATAAATGGTGGTAGTCTGAGGACACCGTCCCCTCCTCCAGCAGAGACACCCTTAATTGGTAGGGTCCCCCTCTTATTTTGGATCTAGTTATTTTAATAGACACCCCCCTTTTACAGCCTAAGTGCCAAGGGGATCTGAAACTTGGGAAGTCTCATAAAGGCAGCTGGGTTCAGCCATGACATTAGAAAAACCCAGCAGAGGAAGTTTGTGCTGGCATTACAAACTGCCTAAGTACCCTCTCCCCCAGTTCGGGTTCTCGATAACAATAAGACTTCTCAATAAGACTTCACTTTGTTCTCAATAACAAAGGTCTTTTCAACACTGGAATATCTTAGCATACCCCAGAAGTAGAGACGCCAGCCTCCAGGTGGGACCTGGGGATCAGGGCTCCTGCTAAGGTACACCTGCCTGCGCTGGCACACTGATTCCCACCCCCTAGGACAGAACTTTTTAGCTCAGCGCAGGGGTGCTTCCTATCCCAGGGCAGCCCCACCCACTCGGGTGGTGTGAGACTCAGGAGTCACCTCTAGTGATGGGCAAAAATGGGAAATTGAAAGGGTGAACAGACAGGGGTGACTGTATGCATGTTGTGGGGAAGGGCAGGAGTAATGCTGAAGGCCCACCTTCACCTCTCTCCCCATTTATTTGCTTTCTTTCCACATCTATTTGCTTTCTTTCCACCTCTCCCCTTCTTCCTCCCTCCCTCCCTCCTTCCCCCTCCCTCTCTCCCTCTCTCCCCTCCCCCCCCTGAACCTGTGGGAACTGAGTTCTGAACGTGGGACGCCAAGTGTGTGCCTGATCCAAAGCCTCTGAAGCAGCAGTGCATCTGCTGCTTTGTAATGTGGAGGAGGAGATTGGATTTATACCCCGCCCTTCACTCGGAGTCTCAGAGCGGCTTACCAACTCCATTCCCTTCCCCTCCCCACAACAGACACCCTGTGAGGTAGGTGGGGCTGAGAGAGCTCTCTCAAGGACTGCCCTTGAGAGAACAGCTCTGACAGAACTATGGCTTGCCCAAGGTCATCCAGCAGCTGCATGTGGAGAAGTGGGGAATCAAACCCAGTTCTCCCAGATTAGAGTCCACGCACTTAACCACTACACCAAACTGGCTCTCTGTGTGGTATCGGCCATCAGAGAGAGAGGGTGGTTTGCCCAAAGGAGCCCAGGATCAAATCCTCCCACTTTTACCCTCTTTTTTTGGAAATACTATTGCATGATGATGCCAGAGTCTGCACTGTGGCCGCAGTGGGGCGGAGAAGGATTTCCCCTGCTCCCTACATTTTGTTTGATTTGTTTGCATCTTATTGTTTTAAAAGGTGCATGGGTGTCACATGATCTGTATTGGGGCCATGGGGCACAGAGGAGAAGGAAAGGGGGGAAAGGGCAGCCAGCCCCCCCTCCCCATCTTCCCCAGAGCAACATTTGCTCGGTGAAACCCTGCAGGGGTGGCAGAGCTAACGTAATCCTCCTCTGTGAGGCTGTGGCTCTGATGGCAACTATTCGCCTTTGGAAAACACAAGGAAGAGGCAATCCCAGGTCTCCCAGTAGCCTTGCCAACCTCCAGGTGGGGTCTGGACATCTCCTGGAATTGCAACTGTCTCTAGGTGGCAGGAGGAGCTGCGGTGGCTCAAGTGGTTAAGACGCTGAAGGTTGGGAGTTCAGCAGTTCGAGGCCGGTGTGTGCTGCATGACGGAGTGAGCTCCCATCTCTAGTTCCAGCTCCTGCCAACCTAGCAGTTCAAAAGCAAGAAATTGCAAGTAGATAAATAGGTACCACTTCAGTGGGAAGGTAACAGCATTCCGTGCGCCTTGGTGTTTAGTCACGCCGGCCACATGACCACGGAAACGTCTTCGGACAGTGCTGGCTCTTCAGCTTTGAAACGGAGATGAGCACCGCAACCCTAGAGTCAGATTTAACTGGCTTTCGAGCAAGGGAACCTTTACCTTTACCTAGGTGGCAGAGATCCAGGTCAGCGCTGTCCTTTCTTAATTTTCTTGTCAAAGGAAAAGGATTTGCAGTTTAGGCATGCAATTTTTTGTGCTTTGGCCTATTTACATGCAAATCTGATGCATCAGTCCTCTGTGTGGTGCACCCCTTGAAAGGGGGCACAGGAATACAGTGTCTCTTAATAGGAGACACTCAAAATACACATGACACATGGAGCAGAGGTCTGTCACTGGCCACAAGGTACAGATGGAACATTCTGTCTGGGGCAGTGATGCTCTGGCTTCTTGGTGCATGGGGGGGGCAACAGTGTGGGGGTTTATGGAGTTCTGGCCACACTGGTGGACTTCCTGTTGACACCTGGGTTTGGGTTACTGTGTGACACAGAGGGTGCGTTCAGATGCGGCGTTTGCAACGGTATAGGTGCCGGTTGCAATCGGTGTACGTACCGGCGTTCACATGTAGAACATCTGCCTTCCGTCCCTAACTGCTGCAAAGCCCTTTAAACCGTTGTACTCTGCCACTAGGTCCCCAAGTGGTGGTATCCTGAGTACAACAGTTGTAATCGCTGTACCCGCCGTCTGATCGCTCTCCACTGTTGAGAAACAACTTCCGTTCGGAAGCCCAAGGCTTCCGATTTTCGCCCGCCATTTTTTTTTAGGTTGCCGATATGCGCTTGGGCGAAGCTTCGCCCCGCCGTTTGTTTAAAAAAAAAGAAAAGGCCCTTAGTTTAACTTTCCGAAGGAGTCCGGGTCTTCAGGGAGGCCAGTTTGGGCTTTAAACTTTAAAGGTAAGTCCTTACCTTTAAACTTTAAATGTAATACGGGGTGTTTTGAGCATGCGCAAAGATCACCATTCTGTGGATGGCTGCCTATGTGCATGCTCAAATTGTGTTGTTGTTTTTTAACCCGCCGACGCCTGCAGCATGGGAACGGGCATACAGCGATGGGCTCCGCTGTGAGGGAGGGAAGTGTGATCGCGTTTCAGCCGGCATAAAGTGCACCGGTTCCAACCGGTACAGTTTATGCTGGCTGAAACGCCCCGTCTGAACGCACCCAGAGTGTTGGACTAGATGGGCCACTGGCTCTCATGCTCTTATAACATATAATATACAGCAGTCAAAGGACAGCCCAATTAGGTGAGGAAAGCCAATTCTGGTGGGGGCATCAGAGACCAGAAAAGTGGCATACCCACTCTCTCCAGGACTGGCTGCAACTGGTGAGCCATCCTAAGCTGGTAAAAGCCATTCCTGGCCACAGCGATGGATCCTAGAGTACCCCCAATTATAAGTGGCAAACAGTTGTTGGCTAATAAAACAACCAAGGCAAAAAATGTAGCAAAGCTGAGCCATCCAATTTACTTTTGAAACTCTGCTAGCCGTTGCCCACCACAAAGCTTACTAAATCAAGAGCTATAGTAGATTTCCTCTCTCATCCCTGCAAAGAAAGAAAATGGAAGCAATGTTCAGAAATCCATTTGGTTGCATCTGGAGAATGTCTTTTTGTCAAAGTGAAACTCATCCATTCCGAGCCGTTCTGGTTGGGATGCATTTTCGTAATTCTATTATCCATCATATGCAAAGGCAATGCATTAGGTCCCCTTTCCTCCCCGCGAAGCCTGATTTAGGCAAAGATGAATTATTCCATCACAGCACCAATGCCGCGTCAGCCAGTTGTAGAAAATATGACATTCTGCATGATTTGCTCTGCTTGAGAAAGAAGATGAGAAGATTATGGTGAGATCAGTAGTTCAGCAGTTCAAGACCCGGGTGCTGCAAGACGGGGTGAGCTCCTGTCTCTAGTTCCAGCTCCTGCCAACCTAGCAGTTCGAAAGCAAGAAATTGCAAGTAGATAAATAGGTACCACTTCGGTGGGAAGGTAACAGCGTTCTGTGCGCCTTGGTGTTTAGTCATACTGGCCACATGATAAATAGGTACCACTTCGGTGGGAAGGTAACAGCGTTCCGTGCGCCTTGGTGTTTAGTCATGCCGGCCACATGACCACGGAAACGTCTTCGGACAGCGCTGGCTCTTCGGCTTTGAAACGGAGATGAGCACCGCAACCCTAGAGTCGGATTCGACTGGCTTCGAGCCAGGAGTGGGGGGAACGGGAAAGAGGAGGGGGCTGTGTTGTTTGTTTTTAAACGAAGTGTGCGCATGTGCCGTTGGGTGCTTGTGCGCATCCCGTGGAGACTTGGGAAAAAACCCTTTTAGCGATGGTACATGGGCGGGCGCCGGATGCCACGACCTACCACCGGAAACGCGATCAGGCGCCCGCCCTTGCCCCGCGGTTTCCGGAAATTAGTACCTCGGAGGTACTAGTTTTTTACCCCGCATCTTCGGCGGGAAGCCTCGGGTCCGCCACGGGAGCTCTACACTTCCCAGATGTGGCGCTGTAATCGCGCCCGGAAAATCCGCCTATCTTCCGTCTCTGTAGTGTGGCTAATGCTCCGTGTGACCGCAGCCGCTGTTACCTTTCCTTCGAACTGCTAGGTTGGCAGGAGCTGGGGCCAGAGATGGGAGTTCACTCCATCACGCAGCACTAAGGTCCTGAACTGCCAAACTACAGACCTTCTGGTCTGCAGCTGGTATTTGGTGTCCTTGTGCCTGCACTGGTATGCATCTTCACCAGACATGTGTCACCAGCAGCCATGTTTCCTTCTCTGAAATATTTAACAACTAAACATCAATTCCTCTTTGTCCTAATGGGGAAGGGCTGTGGCTCAGTGGTAGAGCATCCGCTTGGCATGCAGAAACTCCCAGGTTCAATCCCCAGCATCTCCAGTTAAAGGACCTGGCAGTTGGTGATGTGAAAGACCTCTACCTGAGAGACCCTGGAGAGCTGCTTCCAGTCTGAGTAGACAATAATGACCTTGATGAACCAAGGGTCTGATGCAATATTAAGACCAGTGTTCCCTCTAAGCTGAGTCAATGTGAGCTAGCTCACAGTCTTTTGGCCTCCGGCTCACACATTTTTGTCTTAGCTCAGGAAGGATGGCTCCAGAGCAAACTAATTTATGCAGCAGCCAAATCGCTCGCTCACAACTTTAATGCCAGTCGCTCACAAAGTAGAATTTCTGCTCACAAGACTCCACAGCTTAGAGGGAACATTGATTAAGACAGGGGCTCAAATCAGCTTACGCCCTTCTCCTCTTCTCCACTTGATCCTCAAAACAGCCCTGTGAGGCCGAGAGAGTGTGAGTGGCCCAGGATCACCCAGCCAGCTTCCATGGCGGAGTGGGGATACGAACCTGCATCCCCCCCAATCCCGTTCCGGCACTCTAACCACTATGCATTTCTGACCCCTTTCCTGCTGTGGAGTTCCAGATGTGTGTCAGGCCTCAGGGCCTCTTGCAGGGCCAGTCCCCCAGCCAGACACTCAGGGAGCTGGTTGGAGTGGCGAAAGAAGGAGTGCCAACCAAATGTGGCGGGGATCTGGCTGGTGGGAGCATGAGCTTGGGAGGGGAGGTCTTATGTCTGGACATGTGCAGTCTTCCACTCAGGTTTAACTGCTGCTGGTGCTAGTAGGCAGCATAAGGAGGCATGCCTGGGCTTGTCTGGGCAGGCAACCTAGTTGGAGAGTGGGGAGGCTTGTCTGGGCAGGCCCCCTAGTTGGAGCTTGAAGCCCCGGAACAAAGGCAGGCTGGATCCTGCCTGCGGATTGGCCCCTGAGGGCAGCCAGCCAGTCTGGAGCCTGGAGGCCATTTGAACTCACCAATCGCATGGGGGCTGGGAGTGGCTTAGGTGTATATAGTTAGGGCGATTGCCCCATGTAAAGCGTTCCTGTTGAGATGCAATAAACTGCTGCTTGCTGAAATCACTCTGCCTTTGCCTCTGCCGTGTTAAACCCACTGTTTAGCAGGAGGATGAATGCCCCCCCTTGAGGCCACGCAATACCTTGAACTGGTCCTGACCTCTTGTGTAAGACGATTAAGCTGGGCACTGTGACTTCCGCTGCCTGCTTCCACAGAGCTCGGTCGCCACTGTTTCCCCTTGTGCCGCTAACACACAGCATTGAACAAAGAAGAGGAAGACCCTTTGCTGATTTCACTGCTGCAGGAAGTGGCGGTGGCTACAAGCATGGACAGCTTCAAGAGGGGATTAGATAAGCATATGGAGCAGAGGTCCGTCAGTGGCTCTTAGCCACAAGGTACAGATGGGACACTCTGTCTTGGGCAGTGATGCTCGGTATTCTTGGTGCTTGGGGGAGGCAACAATGTGGGGGTGGGCTTCTGGACCTCCTGATGGCTCCTGGGTTTTGGCCACTGTGTGACACAGAGTGTTGGACTGGATGGGCCACTGGCCTGATTCAGCATCGCTTCTCTTCTGTTCTTATGCTCTTTGTCAGCCAAGGGGGAAAGAATGGACTCTCTAGTGCGAATCTTCCACCCAGGAATGAGTTTGGGATTAATGGTCGCTGGCAGGCAGATCAGCTCAGCATAAAGAAGCAATTCAGGAAGACGTAGAGTTGCAGCATCGGGTGAGCGATAACTCACCGTGTCGGCTGCCTTTCCCTTGGGTTTCCTTCTCTCCCCTCTGGTACAGGAGGGCCTGGATTTATTAGTGTTGCTTGAGCATGCAGCAGCTGCACCAGTTCTGGAGTGACAGCGTGCATAGTGCTGGGTCGGGGTGCCTGGAACTTTCCCTGCCAGCTGCTGAGGCGCTTGTCGGTGTTCTGCTCGTGGAAACTCTGGGTGCAGGATCTGAGTGGTGCGAGCGGGTCATGGGCCCAATCCTGGCTCTTGCCCACACCTTGACTGTAAGAACCAAAAAAAAGAACACCACTAGGCAAAAACAACTTACAAGCAAATAAGCAAGTATATAATGATCAAATAAGCCTGTGCCGATGCAGCCTGAAATTAGGTATAAATTAAGGTGCAGCACATGGCAGGTTAAGGACCCTTAATCCTCCTTGACTGATCATTCTGGCTTAGCCCATGCCAGCTTTTGAGACTGGGGTGAGTTTTCTTTGCAGCTCCTAATTTTTCAAATATTTATATTCTGTATGCATTCTCACTTGTTGTATAATTATATTTTGCATGCATTCTTATTTGTATATGCTTTGAATTTGTATTCAGTCCCATTACAGCCATACTTGAATAAGAACAATTCGAAACGCGGCTTCAGGCATCCGGATTACGCGTCGGCTTTTGATGGCTCAGAAGCTTTTGATGGCTCAGAAAATTTGATGATTGGCATTCCAATTTGGACTTTGATATTGCCTCTATGCTAGAGAAGACTCTGACTGTTTCTATTATCTTTGCACTTTGGCCTATTGATTTATATCATACTTGTTGTTATGCTTATTTGATTTACATTTCATTATATCATACTTGTTACTTTGCTTATTTGATTTACATTACACTTGCTGTTATGCTTATTTGATCATTATATACTTGCTTATTTGCTTGTAAGTTGTTTTTGCCTAGTGGTGTTCTTTTTTTTTGGTTCTTACATTGTGCACTGGCTTCCCCCCCCCCTTTTTTTTGGCCACACCTTGACTGTGCCTGCATCCAGAAGACCTGCTACAGGGCTCAAGTCCCAGTGTGCCTTCTCCTCTGTCTGACACACAGGCCACTGCATCCCACTTCCCCTGCAGCAGCACCGCTCTCGCCCCCATTATCTGCCTCTTTTCCACCAAGGCAGGTTTCTCTGCTCCCTCTTACAGCCCAGCCCTCATCTTGCGTACCTTTACAGGAAGGAAGGGGGAAAAAAGAACAGCAGAAGAAGAATCGCTGGGAAAAAACAGGGCTCTGGTGAAAGAAATGCTTCTGCAGATACAACCTGACTGTGAGATGCACCGAATTCAGAACCTCTCTCGACACCTGCCGTCCCCGTTCTCATTCCATGACAGGGGAAGGAATGGTTCTGCAGAACTCCAGAATGACCTGCCGAACACACTTAAGCAAAAAAGATTTGTTTCTGAAAAATGCTGCAAAAAGAAAGGGAGGAAGCTGCTTACTTTGGCGGGCGAAAAAGCCGACTTGGGGAAAGTAATTCCGAGCTGGAACAAGGCAGCAGCCTCTCGTCATGCCCCCTTCTTCCACCCCGATTCGACCTGCTCTGGAGGAACCGCAGGAAGGAACTTCACACTACATGGAGCTTGAACCTCCACTATGAAGACTGCGGCAGGACTTCGGCCGGCCACCGCGACCTCCAGCAGATGAGGCAAAGATCAGGCATCTCAGACAGTCTATAAAATGCAAACTGCAGCCCCAGGAGTCCTCGATTTGCCTCAGGGCTAAGCAGAAGGGAGAGAGGGCTTCGTTCTCTAACCTGTACTTGGTTTCGTGATTTGAAACCTGCTTCTCTGCTCTGCTGCTAACTTCTGAAAGGAAAGAGGGACTTCATCATGTCTTCTTGAGCCACAACAGGGAGGTTACCGTGGGGCTGAGGAACCCATACATGCCAATCTGGGCTCTGTGGAAGAAGGGTGAGATAACTTTCCAAGCCTGGGACTGCGGCCCTGGCTGACGGCTGTGGGTCCCGACATCCCCAGAATCCGCAACGTTCCCAAGGCTGGGCCAACCTCCAGCCTCACTGGGGCCTCGGGTGGACGGACAGCGGCTGCAGTCCAGAGGCAGCATCCCAAGGGCAGGCAGCACCAACCACAGCAGCAGTCCCGCTACCCAGCATCGAAATGCCATTTGACAGGGTGGCTGTGGATTTCGTGGTACCTTTGCACCCCAAGGGGGGGCCTGGGACCTGCTGGTCCTCATGGACTTTGCCACCCACTATCCTGAGACCATTCCACTGGGCAATATGAAAAGTGCCCACATGGGGCGACCTCGAGAAATACTAACTGACCGGGGAACCCCCTTTACAGCCACCCTGATGCGGCAGGTATGCCACCCCAGAAGGCCCAGGCATGGCGGGGACTGTGGGCATCGGCCAGGAGCAGCAGGAGGGGCCAGTGGACAATGGCGCAGCCGGTGCGACCGGCACACCCTTGGCTGCCAGCAAAGCCTCAGCCCTGCCCTGGGAGGCATCAGGGGAAGCCAGTCTTTGCTAGGAGCTCCAGGCAACTGGCCCATCCTACAGGCCAGGTTTCCATGACAGCAGAAAGGTGGGATCGTCGGGCCTGGCCCACGCCGAGGGGAAGGCAGAGTCCCGGCCCAGCTCGAGGCTGACTGGGGGCCCTGGCCTGTGGTTGACAGGCAGAAGCAAGGCGGGGGGGAATCGGCAGGGTGGAGGGAGGCATAAAAGGAGGCTCTTCGGAAAAGGCTGAGGAGGAGCCGGGCTGGAGACTCATGCCTACCAGCGAAGTCCTCCAGCTGGGAGGAGGAGGTCTCGGGTGGCTCAAGCTCCCTTCCCTCCCATTCTGAGGCCTGTTGAGTGTCCCAACAGCGGCTCACAGGATGGCAGAAGGCGGCGTCCCCCACTGGGCAGCCTCGGGGCTTGACGATATCAAACGTGATAAATAAGCATCACCCCTCTTTTCGGGCTCCTCTCCTGCCCAATAGGCTAAGAGCTGCAGAAGTTTGTATCTCCCACCAGTACCTGGAGGTTGGCAACCTTAGAATAGAACCAAGTCCTCTCTGTTTCTAAGGTGGGGCCTAGCTCCTCCCGACTCGGAGGCCTCCCCTCAAGTTAAGGTTTCTCCTGTTTGTAAACGAGGAGGTCTTTCTTTCTCTCTTTCAGTTTCCGCTGCCAGGATTTCTTTATCCAGGAGGAGAAATGAGTCAGGGACCGAAACCTAAACCGTCCCCTCCTGGCTGGGGCCAAGGGGTGGCCGAGTCCGGCTTTGGGAATTCCCGGAGATCTGGGAGCCAGGCCTGAGGAAGGCAGAGCTTGTGGGGAAGGAGGTCAGCAGGCCGGTGAGGCCACAGAGAGTGCCCCTCCAGAGCTGCCGTTTCCTCCGGGGGAACTGATTGGCGCAGTCTGGAGATCAGCTGTAGTTCCAGGAGACCTCCTAGAGGTCGGCTGCCCTGTAGGAAAAGGCTTTCTTCCATCTCTGCTGGGGAAGAAAACATCTGGGGGAGATCTCCTAATAGGGGCAAAAGCTTTTTGACGGTCAGAATACCGAACCGAAGTTGGGTGGTCAGAAGGACCGGTTTAGTTAGAACTGCCTGGGCCAGGGCGTGGTTCCAGAGGCCTTTGCCCCAAATGTCCCCCCAGTCTCCGTGGCCTCAGGCAGGCTGCTGCTCAGCCACCCCATCTTCAACACACGGATGATCACGACGCCGACCTGACTCCTCACGTTAATGATAGCAAAAGGACAGGAAGCGTTTGGATTTGTTCCAAAGCGCTGCATGAACACTGCCCTGGCCGGCCTGGAGTCCCATTCCCCGGCACCGAAGGTCGGGCCCCGGGGGGAACTCCTCCCCGACGTGCGCATCACCCGGAAGTGACGCAGGCACGCCGGGCACGCTGGGGGCGGGGCCACGGCCATACAAGGGAAAACTCCAGCATGCCCGGCATCATAACGTCACTTCCTGGTGACGTATGTGTGGTGCGCGCATGCACGTGCACGCGCACGCTCCGGGATCCACCAAGGAGTCCCCCACCACCAAGGTAAGTTCCACTTGGCAACACTAGGCCCAGGCTAGCCCGGTGACATCAGATCTCAGAAGCTAAGCGGGGTCGGCCCCGGTTAGGGCTTGGATGGGAGAGCGCTGAGGAAGTCCAGGGTCGCTACGCAGAGGCAGGCAAGGGCAGACCACCTCCGGGTGTTTCTTGCCTTGAAAATCCTGGTCCTTTCTGCATTTGCCTGATGCTTTGGATTTTCCCAGTGTTAAGTACATGGCAAAACAGCATCCCAAACCCCCAGGGCAACAGTGGGCTGAAACGGGGCTGACCACTGAAGGGAGGTAAAGTAAGTAAGGTTGGCAGGCCTTATCTGGCTAGCAGTGAAGGGGGGGTCCCAGTTCCAGTCCTGGAGATCTTTAGCGTGTGTGCTTTCTGCACACCACAATGACGTCACCCGGAAGGGACATCATCGTGCCGGCCACGTTGCAGGGAGGAACACTCTATCATTTAAGGAAAAACCCTGCTTTTCCTTAAATGTTTGCCCATTCCCCCTGCCACTGGCGCAATGATGTCACCTCCAGGCATGTTGGTGCACACGGGGGTCTTTGGGGGTGGGATTCTGGCTGGCTGATTGGAGGCTTCTAGAGCGGGCAAACCCCCCCCCCCCGGGGGTGGGATCTGGCAGCCCTAAACGTAAGGCAGTTAAAAAACAGTGGACTAAAAAGAAGGCTGAAAGAGGTGTATATAAATACTTTAGTGGACGGGGGGGGGGGGGGGGGGGAGACGGACACACCGGAATTTTTAAAATGTTGACTTTGAGTTTACTGCAGAATTGCTTGGAGGACACCGAACATGGATTAAAAGGAGGGTGCGGAAAGGGCCAGAGTCACCATAACGCAGCTGTGACTTGACAGCGCCTCCCACCACCAAATCCATACTAAGGATGGTTCTTTCCTCGATTCTGCTTCACTCAAGCCTGGATCCAGACGATCAGGGGTCATTTCGTAGGAAAAGAGGTGCAGGAGCTCATTAGCATAACTCATTAGCATAACTTATTTGCATATGCCACACCCCCTGACATCACCGGAAGTGTGTCAGAAGGCAACACCCACCGCTCAGGCTCCACTGCACTGTTTTGGATTGCTAGCTATTGGGGGACGTGCAGATCTGTCCTCACAGAGAAGGGAGAGCTTGTACCTGGATAAAACTGGACTGTTTGGGGCCGGGGGGCTGGGGGGGGTGTTTCTGCAACTTACCTGGCTGCTTCTTGCTCTGACTGAGGGCTGCTGGGAGGAGCCTGCCTTTGGGGGGGGCACCTCCCATCCTAATAAATCCACCCAGCTGAAACAAATTAGCCAGCTCCTCTCTCTGGAGCGACCCACCGCTGGCAAAGTTAAATCTCCCATCTGCCCAGGCTTGTCTTGTAATTTAATTAAGGGGAAGATAAGGATGACAGTCCAATTACCTTGAAATGTGAATTTTGGCTGCAAGGGGAGCGGCTCAGTCCACGGCAGAGGGTCGCCGAGGGTGAGCATTTGATGATGAGGGTCATTCGGAAAGCCCTGCTGAAACCAGGAAAATGACAAGGACCATATTGTGGGGGTGTACACACAAATAGATATGAGGCCCGATTCTCCTTGGCATCGGGGAGAAGTACAGCCATGTCCGTTATGGGTAGGATTGCCAACCTCCAGGTGGGGCCTGGAGATCTCCTGCTTTTAAAACTAGGGTTTCCAGGTCCGTCTTCGTCCCCAGCGGGGGACTTTGAGGGGTGTTTCCAGAGGGGGCGGGGCATCCCCAATATGACAATGTCCTGGTTCCAAGCCCCGCTCCCGTGTGGACGGTCCTGCCGGCTGCGAGCTGCAGCCGGAGGCCTTGCGCCCAATCTCCAAGCAGTATTGCCGCGTGGAGATTGGCGTGTGGGGCCCTTTCCTGCCAGCTGCCTGCACTTAAAGGGCTCCCTTCTAGAGTCCTGGTGGGCTATTGTTCTAGAGCGCCAAGCTCAGCCAGTCTCTGGTAGATAGACCTGGACTGTTCCAGACGTAATACATAACACCAAACATCCATGGATTGTGCCTAACTTGGACTTTCTTGCTCCTCCCCACCTGCTGCGGCCCGTGGAGTTCCTCTGAAATTTTATTCCTGGAGTCAGTCATCCCACAGGAACAGCCTAGAGCCCAAAATTATGACATGAGAGAGAGGAACTGACCCCCTTCTGCAAATGAATGAATGAAGATGGAGGAACAACATGGTTAGTATGGTTGCCAGTCTCCAGATGGGGCTTGGAGATTTCCTGGAATCACAACTGATCTCCAGACTTCAGAGATCCATTCCACAGAAGAAAATGGCTGTTTTTGGAGGGAAGACTCCGTGGTATATGGTAGATTCTAGGTGAAATCCCTCCCCAAATTCTACCATCCTCTAGGGTTGCCAAGCAACCATTAGGAGGGCTGTGGGCACAGATATGAGGGGGCTGTAACGTGGGCTGCAGCCTCACATCACTTTTGTTTTTTTAAAAAATGAAATAGGTAGGTCTAGGAATCGCCAGAAACTCTATGGTAAACAATAGAGTTTCCAGCTATTCTTAGAGCTATCTAGAAATGGCAAATGGTAGCTCTAGGAAAAAACCAGAAAGCATAGAGACCCTTTGTCAATTCTGGGTTTTTAAAAATCCAAACTGATGTGACGCCACCGCCAAGATAGATTTTTCTTTTAAAAATTCCTTCCTGCTGCTCGGGGGCCCGGCAGCCCTGTCTTCCACAGAATCTGCCCCCAAATCCCCAGGAATTTCCCAGGCTGGAGCTGGCAGTCCTATTTGAAATGTGAATAAGCTGTATCCTTGTTAGGGACATCCAATTGTGTTACATGGCAGGATCCTCCATTTAACTGTTGCTGTAAGATCCAAACTGTGAAGAAATGCATTTTTCTTTGGAGTTTTGAAATGAGCAAAACCTTCACTCTGAGTTTTAAAAGTTTTCCCCCCTCTCTCTGGGCAGGAAGGGAGGAAGTCAGTTCAATTGCTTTCCAGAGGTACCTGAGCACACCTTCATACAAATGCTAATAGATCTAGCCAGAGAGATAATGGGTTGGTCAGGCTGTCCCCCTTCCCCAAGCAGGGAACAGAGACTTGGAGGAATTAAGGCTAGAAAGTCCTCAGGAAGAAATTCCTGGAGATGTCAGGAAAAGCTTCCTTGACCTGTCCTGACCAAGTCAACTGAGGAGGCAGCCATTGACCATGTGGTGGCCTGGTCAGCAGGGAGGAAGCTTAAAGGTAATGGTACCTTTGTAGAGATTTGTAACTTCCTAAGCTTTAGGAGCCTGTCCTATTTTAACATCTGATAGGGAGTGTATAGAGAGGGGGGTCAGAGGATTTGCATTTTACCCATTTCTTTTGAATCCCTTGCTCGGTCTGGTGCTGTGCTAAAAGGATGCTTGTGAACATTTTATTTTGAATAAATACTCCATAACTTTGGATGCTGGTAGTGGTTCTCTGTACCACAAAGACCTCCACCATCTCGGACATGCTACTTTCTAAGGATCGCCAAGGGGAAGGCAGTCAGTTGGCAAGTGGCTGTTCCTCCAGGGGCACGCAAGGCAGTAATCTGTCCCCGTGGTGACCAGGCGCTGGGCAATGGGAAACACAGAGGCCAGGCCTCAGAACTTGGAAGGGAAGCTGGGAGTCCTGACCCTGCTAGAGGGCAATTCTGTACGAAGGTCAGGTGGAGGGTTGGTTTACTGGAGAGAGAGAAAAGCCTCTCCAAGTGTTGCGGGAACCTGGGAGGGCAGGCTAAGAAAGGCCCTGCAGGCCAGAGCAGGTCGGTTCCACCACACTAACGAATGTCTATTTCTTCAAGTTTTATCTGTTTTAAATTTTAAAATCTGTTTTAACATTTTGGTGTAAGCCACCCTAAGCCTGCTTCGGCGGGGAGGGCGGGGTATAAATCAAATAAATAAATAAATATTTTCCCCGGACCTGCCCAGTCACTGTCCCTGTTTGGCAGTCCACCTGTGACTTATTTTTGTGCTCGTTCTCCTCTCTTAGAAGTGCCTTGTTTCAATGGAAAGTAACCGTGGGGGGCTGGTTCCCTCCATGAGTCAAAAGCTCCCTCTTGCCTGCCTCTGGCAGCTTGCCTCCGGATTCCTGGCACAGAGTGACTGGACTGCAGCAAGCGAAGCGAGCACTTTTCATCTCCCGCTCTGTCTCTGACACAGACTACATATCCCGGGGTTATAGCTGATTACGCATTTGACAAGAGAAGTATCTGAAGGCATTAAATTTGATGGGGCGACAGGGGAGAACGTGCCGCATACTTTTCTGCTCGGTAATCTGAATCACTGCCTAGTTAGCTATGCCGAAGGCTGCTGGAAGCTTCATAGCCTGACCCGGAATCCCAGTCTCCTGATCCGAGGTGCAGAGGAGTGGGCTGCATGTTAGACTTTGGAGACATTCATTTTGCACATGCTCAGAGGTCATCTGCTTCACATATTTATTTGTTTGTTTAATTCATTCATAACCTGCCTTTCTCCTTCATGGGGATCCCAAGTGGCTTCCATTGTTTTCCCCTCCTCCGTTGTATCCCCACAGCAATGACCCTGAGAGGTGAGGTGAAGCTGAGAACATATGCCTGGCCCAAGGTCACCCAGTGAACCTCCATGGTAGGGGGGCATTTGAACCTGGGTCTTCCAGATCCCAGTCCGACCCTCTAACCACTACTCCATTCTGGCTGTTCTACTGCAAGTCCAAGCCCTAGCACTTAGCGCAACATTTCACCGGGGCCAGCAGGCAAGGTTGACACGACAAAGAAACAAACTGGTGCAGAGGGAAACAGAATCTTCAATAATTATACAGCCCCTGTGTGTTTCGCATGCAGCTTCGTCAAGGAATCTAATGAAATAATTTTTTAAAATTGGACACATCTGATGCATAATTAAAAAGAACTGATAAAACACAGGGTAATTTCACACATCATGTACAGTGTGCAATTCATAATTAGGTTGACACGACAAAGAAACAAACTGGTGCGGAGGGAAACAGAATCTTCAATAATTATGCAGCCCCTGTGCGTTTCGCATGCAGCTTTGTCAAGGAATCTAATGAAATAATTTTAAAAAATTGGACACATCTGATGCATAATTAAAAAGAACTGATAAAACACAGGGTAATTTCACACATCATGTACAGTGTGCAATTCATAATTAGCTGTTGATAGTAAGAAAACTGAACCAATGTTAGCATATACTATGTATTACATATTTACAAAGAATTCACAATTTACATTGCTTGTTAATTTGAAGAAGAAGAAGAAGAGATTGGATTTATACCCCGCCCTTCACTACCCAAAGGAGTCTCAGAGCGGCTGACAAACTCCTTTCCCTTCCCCTCCACACAACAGGCACCCTGTGAGGTAGGCGGGGCTGAGAGAGCTCTGACAGAAACTGCTCTTTTTCAAGAAGAAGAAGAGATTGGATTTATACCCCGCCCTTCACTACCCGAAGGTGTCTCAGAGTGGCTTACAGTCTCCTTTCCCTTCCCCTCCCCACAACAGGCACCCTGTGAGGGAGGCGGGGCTGAGAGAGCTCTGACAGAAATTGCTCTTTTTCAAGGACAGCTCTTATCAGAACTACGGCTTGCCCAAGGTCATCCAGCCAGGTGCAAGTGGAGGAGTGGGGAATCAAACCCTGTTCCCCCAGATTACAGTCTGTGCACTTAACCACTACACCAAACTAAAAATCATGCTGGCCTTTCAGATTAATGTTAGTTCTCTTCCCATGCATACACTAGAACAAACTGAGCTGTCCAGGTTTGCTCTGCCTCTTAACTACATAAGCATGTGCCAGGAGATGTTCTCATTGAACCCATTAGGGTACAGAGTTTTTAACTTCAAAATCCACTCAGCTTCCTTTCTCAACAGAATTCTGTCATGCTGTCTATCAGATTTGAATATAACCCAGAACAAGAATAATGTGGGTTTGTACGTATATTCTAAGAAACGTTCCACCAGAGGAGCACCAATTCTTTTATTTATTTATTTATTTTATTTAACTTTCGACTTGCTACCCCTCTCGAACCTCCCCCCCAGGGGGTCTCTGAGCGGCTACAGTTAACCATTATCCCTTACCTAGGGCCACATGTATGCTGGGGTGGGGACTGTCCTAACAGCACCCAGTGGAGGGACGTTCTGGATCGGTTCGTCGGCTCATCGGCACAGCTTCTTCTGGCTTCTACCTCTTTCTGTCCGTGATCTTTTTCCGGTGGTG
>NW_015175429.1:38237-41462 GCF_001447785.1 Gekko japonicus
CTTTTTATTAATTTATTAAATATTTAATAAATTTATTTATTTATTTATTTATTTAAAAACCTTTTTATTTTTAAAATTTTGATAAAACAATATAAAATATATAACACCAACATTGCAACCATAATTGTAACAACAACCACTACTACAAAAAAAGGACTAGAATATGTAAGGCTGCGTTCACACAGGCAGTTTGATCCGTTGCCCTTGCCGTTCCCTTACGGATTTAAAGTGCACGATCAGACAGCAACATCTGCCTGTCAATCCCCAGTTGTCCGAGTCCTCCCCCCCCCGTTGCGTATTTCTTTGATACCTGAGAAAATCTGGTCTTGTTGGTCTGAGCTGGTTCCAAAATAGATTTCCTGCTGTCTGATTGCACTCTTGCACAACCAAGCCGTCAGGCAGGTCTGACTGATCTCTTGTTTTCCATCCGCCATTTTTTAAAAAAGTAGTTAGCAATGTGCGCACAACTGCTTATTCACACCTCTCTCCCCCCTAAAGGTAGTAACTTTCTCAAAAAAAGAGATAGTTTGATACGCAATGGGAGATGACCATTGTTTTTGGCAAAGTGTAGACTGTTGATATGAGGCCTTTTCTTGAATTTCTATTTTCCTCTGGCATCTTTTCAGAAATGGTTAGTTCTCTATCTAAATTTGTACAGATATTGGGATCCTGTAACAAATGCACCAATTCTTTTAGGAGATATATTAATTTTATGTTCAGAGAATCTTATTTTAAGAAGTCTACTCTTCTTACCAATATACATTTTCCCAACATCCGCATAATATTGCACGAACCGCATGATCACTACTGGACGTTGTGAATTCCTTAAGATAATGTTGTTTATTGTCAACAGGATTAGTGAAATGTTTCATTGATTTTGTATTTTTGCCAAAACAGCAGTGTCCACAGAAAAAGTGACCCAATGGAGGACTGGTTCCTGGCAGAACACATTGTGGATTCTTTTGTTGGTAGGTGTTGCTGTGTACGAAGAGATCTCTCAAGCTATCTGGGGTTTTTTATAAGCAACAATGGGTCTTTTATTACCCATTGGAATATTGTCCAGTATGTTCCAGTTCTTGTAAATGCATTTTCCCAAGGCTGCTCTTTTAGAGTTGTAAGTGAGACTGCATAAGAGTCTTCCAAGGTCCCTTTTTTCCTTACCCATTAGAATCTCCCTTCTGTCTTTAGCAGTGGCCCTGGTAAGAGATGTTTATAAAACCTGCCATGGGTGTCCTTTGTCTGCCAATTTTTTCTGCAATATTGATGCTTCCCTTTGTACAGTCTCTCCTAATTCTGAGAAACGGACCAAAAGGTAAACCATTTCTCACACATGGTGGGTAGTGGCTGTCATATCTGAGGAGGGAATTTTCGTTAGCTGGTTATCAGTAAAAACTTGTAAAAATGTGGTTATTATCCCTGAAAACCATAACATTTTTATCTACATGTAATTCAGATTTTAAATTCATATCGTATATTGTCAAGACGATTATGAAATGTTTTTATTTGATCTAAGGTTCCCTTCCAGAATATAAAAATGTCATCAGTATAATGCCACCATTTTATAACATAGTTCTGAAAAGGATTATCTGAAGACAAACAAACAAACAGCATTGTCTACAGATGGTTAATTCCAGAATACGTCATTTTAAAACTACAAGATAAAAAAGAAAAGATTGACTCTGTTTCCAAAGCACGTGAGTTCCTGAGAGTGCAGCTGGGAGAGCCAGACAAGGTCGAGAAGGAAGAAGATGACAGCAAATCCAGTGGTGAATTGGACTTGGTGTCTTCCGACGAGGACTCTCTTTCTGATAAGGGGGCGACTGCCCCCAAGTGTACATATAAATTGAGGATTAGAAAAGATAAGACAAAATGAAGGCTGAAGGACTCTGAATGGTGCCTTTAAACTTTAGTTTTATTGTGGGATGCTCTGGGGGTTCTCTTGAATGGTTCAAACATTGCATAAAAAGATAAAAACATTATCATAGCCAACTATGTTCAAAGTAATGCTAGCAATTTAAGATTAACATTTATATAAGCTGTTGTTATGATCTCCTATACTTGGGGTTTTATTTAGTTGTGGCTTTCTTTCCTTTTCAATTTTCATTGTAGTTTGTAGTCTATTAAAAATGCAATAAAAAAATCCCCTCTGGGGGGCTAAAAAAAGAAAAGAAAAGAATGGATGTTCTTATCTTCAAAATCACTCATATATAAATTTGCCACCTCTGGAGCCATGGGAGACCCCATGGCTACACCTTTGATCTGCCAGTAAGAACTTTCCATTAAACTGGAAACCATTTTTCTTGAGCACAATTTCTGACAAAGCTATTAGGAGAGAAGTACGGGGGCACTTGGTGTCCCTTCTGGATAGAGTCAGGTGGGCAACCATGTTGGTCTGTAGCAACAGAACAAAGTTTGAGTCCAGGGGCACCTTTAAGACCAACAAAGTTTCATTCTGGGTATAAGCTTTTGCGTGAGGAAGTATGCATGCACATGAAAGCTTATACCCAGAATGAACCTTTGTTGGTCTTAAAGGTGCCACTGGACTCAAATTTTGTTCTGGTGTCACTTCTGTTCAGTGTCTTCTCTGTGATGGCTATAGCTTTTGTTTGAGGAATGCTGGTGTATAAGGAAACCGCATTAGAGACCAACAAGAGTTTCAGGGTTCAAGCTTTCGGGAGTCGAAGCTCTCTGCTGGGTTACTGTCGTGCTGCTTGTCATGATTGGCAGGGCTCAATTCCCAGATGTTTGGTTCCCTCCTCTAGCTGTTTACTCAACACTCAAGAATGCAGCTAACAGGACCGATTCTGCAGACTAGTTACCTAAGTGTTTTGTCAATACAGATGGGTATGCTTCTCTCCTTCTATCTGCATCTGCTCAGAGATGCGCCGTGCATAGAGATCAGCCACAGCTACAGACTATTCATGCAAGCCATCCAACGTTGTGTATGCATTTCTGGACAGGGATATTGTCAGGTAGCCCTGTCATAGAACTGGAATGTGGAGGGGTGCACCGCCTCCTCCTCGTTCCCAGGTCATCCCTGTCTAGCTTCTGGCTGCTATCTCTAGCCTGACCTTGTTGTCATTCTCCAGCTGCAAATTAACTTGCCTGGGAAAGTTAACGGCTTAAGCGCTTCGCGGCTTGCCTGCTTCTTGCTGCCCACACGCGCAAAATGTGCTCATTGGCTTGGGCTCATGGGGGGGGGGGAGTTTGATTACACTATAAGTC
>NW_015175429.1:41828-63672 GCF_001447785.1 Gekko japonicus
GTTGGTTTAATGTACAGTAGGTGTGGCTACATTAGCCCGGAGTGTTTAAATACCGAGCAGCTGAAATGGACAAGCTGTTCGGGCTATGAGGAGTTGTACCGTGTCAGAAGAAGTCGATTGAAGAGCTGAATAAACTTGAGTTTTGCTGAATCACTCTCTGACTATTATTGTTAAGCACGGACTTAACACTGGGTATAAGCTTTTGCGTGAGGAAGTATGCATGCACATGAAAGCTTATACCCAGAATGAACCTTTGTTGGTCTTAAAGGTGCCACTGGACTCAAATTTTGTTCTGGTGTCACTTCTGTTCAGTGTCTTCTCTGTGATGGCTATAGCTTTTGTTTGAGGAATGCTGGTGTATAAGGAAACCGCATTAGAGACCAACAAGAGTTTCAGGGTTCAAGCTTTCGGGAGTCGAAGCTCTCTGCTGGGTTACTGTCGTGCTGCTTGTCATGATTGGCAGGGCTCAATTCCCAGATGTTTGGTTCCCTCCTCTAGCTGTTTACTCAACACTCAAGAATGCAGCTAACAGGACCGATTCTGCAGACTAGTTACCTAAGTGTTTTGTCAATACAGATGGGTATGCTTCTCTCCTTCTATCTGCATCTGCTCAGAGATGCGCCGTGCATAGAGATCAGCCACAGCTACAGACTATTCATGCAAGCCATCCAACGTTGTGTATGCATTTCTGGACAGGGATATTGTCAGGTAGCCCTGTCATAGAACTGGAATGTGGAGGGGTGCACCGCCTCCTCCTCGTTCCCAGGTCATCCCTGTCTAGCTTCTGGCTGCTATCTCTAGCCTGACCTTGTTGTCATTCTCCAGCTGCAAATTAACTTGCCTGGGAAAGTTAACGGCTTAGGCGCTTCGCGGCTTGCCTGCTTCTTGCTGCCCACGCACACGAAATGTACTCATTGGCTTGGGCTCATGGGGGGGGGGAGTTTGATTACACTATAAGTCAGTGGCCATCATATTACAGGTCATTCCTGACACAAGCTGTATACTTGTTCTTTAGTACTGGAATACCATCTAAAACACTTATCTTCTTAAGAACCCTTGTGTGTGGTGTGACCTGTCTAAGGAGCCTGACAGATATGCAGGTTGCCATATGCTGTATAAATAGAGGCGCTTCTGGAAGTCAAAAGCAGATCTTCGCACAGTCAGATATTGGAGAGAAGGGCACCGGCCAAGTAAAGACTGAAAGGGAGTTCTTGCCTCTGGACTTGGAAAGACAGGCTGGCAGGATTCCAGATCCCCAGACTAATGAGATTCAATATTTTCTTTGACAGGTTGGATGTCAAGCCAAAGGCCTCTGTGCCAGGATTCCCCTTCTTCAGCAGCATACAGAGACAGAGACAGAGACAGAGCGAGAGAGAGACAGAGACAGAGACAGAGAGAGACAGAGAGACAGAGACAAAGACAGAGAGAGACAGAGAGGGTGGGGGGTCCATTCCTTGGCTGTGATGGAGAACACGGCTGTCTGCAGAACTGGGTTTTATTAAAAAGCTGGACCAAGATAAACTGAAGTCGCCGAAGTCCGTGTGTCAGAGTCTGGCCATGCTTCTTGTCATGATGGGGTTGGTAGCTGGCATCGCCAAGCCTCCTGCTATAGAGATAAGGTAACCAACTCTTGACTGGGAAATTTTGGGGTGGCCCCTGGGCAGGATGGAGTTTGGGGAGAGGAAGGCCAGTTATAGAACTGTGCCCATCAAGGAAACAGCACAGTGAGTGCAAAGCAGGGGACCACCAGATACTCAGGGGACTCCCAAGATTATGCAGGACAACATGACTTTGTAGATCAACCTAAAGACAAGACCCCACCACCACCACCACCATCCCCTAGCCTGATGAGGGGCTGTATATGCTCCTGGAAAACAGGTGCCAAGTCCCACTTGAAAAATACCTGGAGATATGGGGGTGGAGCCCAGGGAAGGCGGGGTTTGGAGAGGGGAGGGGCCTCTGCAGGGTGTAATGCCACAGAGCCCACCTCCCAGAGCAGCCATATCCCCCAAGGGGAACTGATTTCTGTCGTCTGGAGATCAGTTGTAATCCCAGGAGAACTCCAGCCTCCACCTGGGGGTTGGCTTGGCAGCCCTCTCCTGAGCAATTGAGGGTCAGTTAAAGCTAGGGCTGCCAAGCCGCGGCAAGGGATCCGCACGTCTTCACAGGATCCCTGCCGTGGGGGACAGCGATACACGTTGCACCGCCGTCGCCAGGATGTGACGCTACGTGTCGCTCTGGCAACGGGACTCCAAACAGCCCCCCACCACCATCCCCTAGCCTGATGAGGGGCTGTATATGCTCCTGGAAAACAGGTGCCAAGTCCCACTTGAAAAATACCTGGAGATTTGGGGATGGAGCCCAGGGAAGGCAGGGTTTGGAGAGGGGAGGGGCCTCTGCAGGGTGTAATGCCACAGAGCCCACCTTCCAAAGCAGCCCTATCCCCCAGGGGAACTGATTTCTGTTGTCTGGAGGTCAGTTGTGATACCAAGAGAACTCCAGCCTCCACCTGGTGGTTGGCTTGGCAGCCCTCTCTTGAGCAATTGAGGATCAGTTAAAGCAGAGGTGGGATGGCCTGCTTTAACACCCCAGAGCCTGCAGGACCCTAGAGAGGAAGGTCTTGGCAGTGGAGTAGGGATGCCAGTCGCCAGGTAGGGCCTGGAGTCCTCCCACTGATCCCCAGACTACAGCAATCAATTTATCTGGAGGAAATGTCTGCTTTGGAGTTTGGACTCTATGGCATTATACTCTGCTGAAAGCCCTCTCCTCCCCAAACCCCACCCTTTCCTGGATCCACCCCAAGTCTCCAGGAATATCCCAGCCTGGAGCTGGTGGACTTAAGGAGGAGGCTTCCAAATGGTTCCCCTTTTCTGTCATTCCTTGCAGGCCCCAAATTATGTTTTGCTGATCTACCATCAGGGCTCTTTTTGTAGAAAAAGCCCAGCAGGAACTCGTTAGCATAATAGACCACACCCAACAGCAGAAACTCATTAGCATATTAGGCCACACCCCTGATGACACAGCTCATTAGCATATTAGGCCACACCCCCGTGTTACCAGAAGTGTGGTCATCCAGCCACACCCACCTTTTGCTTCTTATTCTGTTTACCTTGTTTGTTGTCAAAACCCAGGGCCTTTTTTTGGAGCAGGAACTCCTTTGCATGTTAGGCCACACACCCCTAACGTAGCCAATCCTAATGAGTTTCTGCTGTTGGGTGTGGCTTATTATGCTAATGAGTTCCTGCTGGGCGTGGCGAACTCGGGAGCCAGCCGGAACTCCGTTCCTGTGCGCTCCTGCCCAAAAATACCCCTGTCTACCATAGACTTCATTTTTGTAAGTAGCCCTCAGCAATAGGGTTGCCGGGACCCGCCCGGCCACTGGTGGCCAGATCCAGGTTGGGAAACTCCTAGAAATTTGAGGATGTAGTCCGGGGAAGACAGGGACCTCAGTGGGGTACAGTGTCATACAGTCCACTGCCCAAAATGTCCGTTTTCTCCAGGGGAACTGATCTCTGTGGTCTGGAGACGAGCTGCAATTCCAGGAGATCTTCACATCCTGCCTGGAGGCTGGCACTCCTATCTCAGGGTATCAAGGCACCAGGTACAATTCTGCCAGTCATCGCTTCAGTCATCATACTAATGGCTAAGAGACGAATAATTTTGGATCTGATCTGTAGACCTGGCAAAGGTAAGGATGTGCAGAAAAGTCTCTCATGGGCTGCAGCCACCTCTTCCTCCTGTGTTCTCTGCGGAGCAGGAACTAGCATCGAATGCCGCTTATTAAAGCACTCCTACATCAAACCCGACTGTACATTATTTCCGACTACAGGAGAAACAGTGTCTATATTTTTAGGATGAAAGGTACCGTGCCAAAGGCAGCAGTACCCTGGGGAGAGCTGAACGAGAAGATAATTGACAGCAGGGTGTCAGTCTGACCGCCCCTACAGCCTTGGGGAAAGCGCTCGGGGGGGGGGGGAAGGCTACTTTTTCTATACTTTCTTTTGCAAAAACTTCCACTGGTTTTGTGCGGTTTCTTCACCGAGCCTCGCATATAACCTTCCTCCTAGGAATTGCGTGGGTGAACAGCACCGCTTCCCTCCAGGGGTGGATTAACCATGAAGCAGACCAAGCACGAGCTTAGGGCACCAGGGCCAAAGGGGGCACCACAAAGTTGGGGAAAGGGTGAAAAGGGAAAAAAAAAGAATGAAGATTTGTAAAAAGCTTGGCTTAGTTTGTACAGTACATTGTGTCATCATATGAATAAATGTTTGTATTGCTGCAACCTGCATTGTATATCTGGTCAGACAGGTCAACCACTAAGATGGACTGGAGTCAGTGTGGAAAGGAGGGGGGCACCTAGATAGGTCAGTGCTTCGGGCACCAGTGAGCCTTCGTCCGCCCCTGCTTCCCTCGCTTGGTGGAGCCACCAGGGCTTTGGGATACCAGCAACCACTATACCATTTCTCTGGGGTATGTGGTTACTATAGCAGAGTTTGCCCAGTCATGGAAGCATGAGACCGAGTGCGGTCAATAAATCTCCCAAGAACTATATTGCAAAATTTAAAAAGTACATTTACATTTGTTCAAGTAGATCCAGTTCGCATCCAGGTTGCAGTCGAAAGAAGAGAAAGAAGCCTAATCTAAAGAGTGCCTTCCCGATCACAAATGGCCAGCTTGTCTGGCATCACATGTGTGGCAGTAGGAGGGCATTGCCTCTACAGGGGAGACCTGCAGAGACCTGTGCCTCCACAGAAGGCCATGTGAGATGAGAGAACAGAGAGAAGAGAATCAGCTGCCCAGGGAGCTGGAGGTCAATGCTCCCTCTAAGCTGTGGAGTCTTGTGAGCAAAAATTCTGCTTTGTGAGCGACTGGCATTAAAGTGGTGAGCGAGCCATTTGGCTACTGCATAAATTAGTTTGCTCTGGAGCCATCCTTCCTGAGCTGAGACCAAAATGTGTGAGCTGGAGGCTAAAAACCTGTGAGCTAGCTCACACTAACTCAGTTTAGAGGGAAAACTGGTGGAGAGCTCCCTCTCGCTGGCAGTCTTTAAGCAGCAGCTGGACAAACACTTGTCAGGGATGGTCTAGATCCTGCATCAAGCAGGGGGCTGGACTAGATGGCCTTTATGGCCCCTCCCAACTCTGCGATTCTGTGATTCCATGAGGGGTCAGAGGGCAGCTCCCAGGTTAAGAGGCATCCCTCCCATTCAAGGAGGTAACACCTACGCACACTTAGAGTGGTGTAAAAAGGTAAAGGTTTCCCTTGCTCAAAAGCTAGCTGAATCCGACTCTAGGGGGTGGTGCTCATCTCCGTTTCCAAGCCGAAGAGCCAGCGCCGTCTGAAGATGTTTCCATGGTCATGTGGCCGGCATGACTAAATGCCGAGGTGCATGGAGCACTGTTACCTTCCCACCGAAGCGGTACCTATTTATCTACTTGCAATTTCTTGCTTTCAAACTGCTAGGTCGGCAGGAGCTTGGGCCAGCGACGGGAGCTCACTCTGTCATGTGGCACCAGGGTCTGCAGCTCAGTGTCTTAACCTCTGAGCCACTGCAACCCCTCCTAGAGTGATGTAGCACCCCCCAATGTCCAGGCATGCTGAGCTGCTCACTCCAACAATTTCCACCTTTCTTCTCAATTCTATTTGCATGCCCAGCAACCAAAACATCTCAAGCAAAGGGAAGGGGCAAAGGCAGCTATGCTCAGCAGACATTCTTCCTCTCTTGCTGGCTGTTTGTCTTCTCCCTGGACTGGGAGCTGGGTGGTATCCCTCCAAAACCCACACTGGCAAAGGCAGCAAGAACACAGCAAATAAAAACCCTGCTGCTCACCCTTATCTTTCCTCAGGAAGCAATAATGTCAAGCCTTCTCTTTCCAAGAGACTTTCTGTCCCCTTGATAGATACTCACAATGGACCGCCTGCCTTCCGCAGCTGGTGGGTCATTAGTGCCTTCCGCCTGCCAATCTGGAGCACCATTCTTCTTTGGAATGAGCCATTACTTACTTGGTCTCCTCGTAGGCTGCCTTTCCAGACAGCATTAAAGTTGCCTGACTGGCATTTGGGGTGAGAGCCTGCCAAGATGACCTGGGACGGCACCCTCACGCTCATTCTCCACATCCACATCCATCTTCTTTCATTACTCCCAGAGCTGTTCATCTTCGCACATTTGGGAACGGTGCCACCAGCCGCTCTCTTGCTTCCTGAGGGGAAATGACTTCCTAGCAAAAGGCCTTGGCAGCTGTGCGATCGTTCATCACTCGCCTTACCCTTGTCAGCACTAGCTCACGGTATCTCGTGGTCCCAAGCAAGGTACACCCGTTGCTTCCTCCCATGGATGTCAGCCTCCAGGTGGGGCCTGGAGATATCCTGGAAAAACAGGCTGCTTACCTGTAACTGATGATCTTCGAGCGGTCATCTCTGCAGTCACACACCATGGGTTTTACGCCTACGTCGGGAAGCCAAAAAAGCTTTAGTGACAGCTTTCCAAGTGCGGAGTCCTCCACGGTCTCGTGCAGCATGCTCCATCTGAGCATGCTCAACAGCCCCGGTGGACTCCGCCCCCACTCAGTTCCTTCCCACACCGCCGACCACCCCGAGGCCGTCTTTCCAACCAGAGATGATGTCAGCAGTGGGGATGGCTGGGTGGGCGTGTGTGACTGCACAGAGGATCATCAATTACAGGTAAGCAACTTGTTTATCTTCTTGATGGTCTCTGTGCAGGCCACACACCATGGGTGACTGGCAAACTAAACTGACGACAGGATGGCGGGCGCTGGCATCTACCACCACCAATAAATAGAGGGCATCGGAATGCTTAAACAGTCAACCTTTTATTTTAAACCCGTATCCCACAAGGGAGGAACAGAACATCAGAAAATATGCAAACCTCATAACGTTTTACATAGTAAGTAGTAGTAAGAAGTAGCTTCTATACAGAACAAGTTCAGGCCTATCTCTTGCTAAATCTCAGAACTTATCATCTGCTAACCAGAAGAATTTAGAACCACAGGGTTCGTCCCTGGCCCACACTCCCCCCAGTCATGTGCAGAAAATAGATCGAAGGATTGCTTGAGCGTAGCAAGCATCCCTTCCAGCCCTCATATCCATCGCATAATGCATCGTAAAGATCGACGGCCTAGCCCAAGTGGCCGCTGCACAAATGTCATGTGGCGATACCCCTGCCATGAAGGCCGCAGAGGTCGAAATGGCCCTAACTGAATGAGCCCTAGGGACCGCCAGCAGGAAAACCTCAGCAAGATGGTAACATAGGGCAATAGTCGAGGAGACCCATTTAGACAGCCGTTGTGCGGAAACTGGTTGTCCCCATTTGGGCTTGGATGACGAGGAGGAATACGAGGTGCAGCAGGTCCTCGATTCCCGCCTTCATAGGGGTGTCCTGCAGTACTTGGTGGACTGGAAGGGCTATGGTCCTGACGATCGATCCTGGGAACCTGCCTCTCACCTGCATGCCCCGGACTTGGGCCGGCACTTTCATACAGCCTACCCGGACAAACCTGGCCCTTTCGATGAGGGGGGGCCTGAGGGGGGGGATAGTGTCATGCCTGCCCCTGCTGATGTCATGCCTGCCTTTGCTGATGCCCCTGAACAGGCTCCTGAGGACCCTGAACAGGCTCCTGAGGACAGTACTGCAGCAGAAAGGCAAAGACTGGATCCTGTAGCTGAAAGCTATCTAAGTGGTGAGGAGGATAGAGCCTCCCAGGGAACACCTGCAAGGGATCAGTCTCTGCTGCAGCCCAGTAATTCATCATCAGACTCGCCTCCACCTGTAACCAGGCTCAGGAATGTAAGAAGACAACAGCTGAGAGAGCGAAGGCAGAATGCACGCATGCGTGCCAGAAGATCTCTTAGCCCTGATTACTGACAGGATCCTGTCCTCACTCCTGGCTAGCTAATGAGTTGATTAGCTAGCACTGTATATATGCAAGTCTGTTGCCAGCAGTCATTTGTGCTGGCAACGTCGTTTGTTCAGGACCTGAATCCTTGCATCTCTGCTCCAGACCTTGTGGAATTCTTCTCGGCTTGATCCTCGGCTTTTGACCTTTGGCTTTGTTGACCCTGCGTTCATCTCTGACTCCTCTGGTATTGTTGTGATTTATGGACTTGAAACTTTGGTATGTCTGACCCTGCTTTTGGACTGTGATTTAAACCTGCTTGAACCTTGCTACCTGGTTTGCCCGGCTTGACCTCGGACTGTTCCTGGACTTTTGCTTGCTTGTGTCACGCCCCCTGGTCCTGCCGTGACATGTGGAGGGCCCTTTGACCCTCGTCTTTAGGTTCTTGGAAAAAGGTCGGCAACGTGATAGGCTGGGACAAATGGAACAGAGACACCGCTTTCGGGAGAAATGCAGGGTCCGGCCTCAAAACAACCCGGTCTGCGTAGAAGACTAAGTACGGGGAGTCACACCTCAAGGCATAAATCTCACTCTCTGTGCCGAGGTGAGCGCCACTAAGAGTGCTGTCTTCCCTGAGACCAACCGCATAGGGGCTGTCACCAATGGCTCAAAGGGTCATCCCATGAGCTTTGCCAGAACTATGGACAGTCTCCAAGGTGGGACATACTGCCTTAGCGGGGGATTCAGGCACAACAACCCCCTTAGGAAAGCCTTGGCCAATGGTTGGGGAAAACTGCCTTCCCTTCGATAGGATCATGGGATGCGGAAATGGCCGCCAGATGTACCCTTATGGACGAGTAACTCAGCCCGTCCCTAAACAACTTCGCCAAGTACAATAGTATTACATTTAATGGAGCCGTTCTTGGATCTACGGCTTGCTCCCTTACAAAAGTGGCAAAGTGCGCCCACTTATAGCTATAGGATTTCCTCGTGGATGGTTTCCTCACATTCAGGATGAACGACACTGTCGGTGACGTGGTCACGGCTGGATATTCCACTCTGTTAGCTTGAAAAATGCTGGGCCCTGGTGAACAATCTGACCGCTCTCCTGTGAGAGCATGTCCTGACTGAATGGTATGGGTCTGTACTGCTGTCTCAACACTTCCAGGAGAATCGGAAACCACGGTTGCCTCGGCCACCACGGCGCAATGAGAATATCAGAAGTGCAGTCTTGCCCTATCTTCTGCAACACTCGGGAGATAAGCGGTATTGGTGGGACCATGTAGAAAAGACGGTGGGTCTGTCTAAGAGTCCCTCCCCCAGCCTCTCTCCTCCCTCTCAAAGGGCGGCTTTAGGGGTTCAATGTCATAATTTCATTCAGTGCGCCTTCTAAGCTGTGGAGTCCTGTGTGGGAGGCAGGGGCTGAAAACAGCTGAGGAAGAAAGGCCCATGTCTCTTTGGGTCACACTAACTGGTAGTCCTGCTGGGCTCAGCTTTGTAAGAAGGGTTGCCAGACCTACCGGTGGAGGTGGGCATCCCACACTGGCAGGCCCCACAGCCCCGCCACCAATCCACTGGCCAACGGAGGGGAACTTACCATCCACCCAAAAAGGATTGCTTCGTCTGCAAGGAGAAGCCCAAGGGAGATGTTTGGTGTGTTCTCGAGGAAACTGTCAGTTCATACTGGGCGAGGTTCAGCCTTGACTTTCATAGAAAATGTTCCAGAATCCTCTGTTCTGTGTGCAGGTATGCCCGGGGACTGCAGTTGGAGAAGGTAGTGAGCCTCAGGTACGTAGAGGTGCCCTGGCCTGGATGATCCAAGCTAGCCCGATCTCTTCAGCTCTCAGCTGCTAACCAGGGTCAGCCTTGGTTAGTCCTTGGATAGGAGACCACCGAGGAAGTCCAGGGTTGCTATGCAGAGGCAGGCAAGGGCAAACCACCTCTGTTTGTCTCTTGCCTTGAAAACTCTGTGGGGTTGCCATAAGTCAGTTGTGACTTGATGGCACTTCCACTCTGTAACTTTTTATGCTTATATCGTTATGATTTTATCTATATTTGTTTTAGCTGTGTAATATTCTATGTAAACTGTCCTAAGCCTGCTATGTGGTGAGGGCGGGGTAGAAATTAAATAAATAAATAAATAATAATAAATAATAAATAATGGCAGTTCACACTCACACACACAAGACGAAGAGATACAATTTCCCCCATTAACTGGATGATGACAAATTTATTATTTTTGTTTGATTCAATTAGAATCTTACAAAAAAGATTAAATAGATACAAAAGTATGAGTCACTTAATAAGAAGATTGACTATAGACCCTATGCTGATTAATAGTTGTAACGAGAAAAAAAGATGGTTGGTTGGAGCATTTCGTTGAAACGTGTTCCATAACAAGCCAGAGTTTTTCACTACAAGATATTAGGAATATTGAGAGAATGTTCAGCAAATGGCTGAGAATTCAGAGAATATCACAAACTCTTGGATTCCAATTTGTTAGGCAAAACTGCACATTCTAAATCCAAACAACAAAGTAGAGTTTTCATCAACCTTGTAATTTTTGTGAATATTCCTTTGTTCCAAAGTCCCCTTTTAAGCCACTATTAAGGGCGCAGGAGCATTATCATTTTGTACCTTGTAAGGGGAACAGATTTTCATGCACGCCCCCCAAGAACTACAGAAATCCACACGCTCGACATCTGCAGCATTCTCCCAGGAAATTATGATGAGCCGTTGGTTCCGATTGCCTTCAGTATGGTGCAGATGAATGTGGACAATTCATAAGCTCAGCTTGAAATGAACATGGCTGTCCCAAAATAGAAGTGGCATTTCCTATTTATATAAAGGCTTCAATAGAGTTCCAGCTAGATATAAAGGGGGAAAATGCTGCAGCAGTTATAAGAACATAAGAGCTGCCCCACTAGATCAGAGACCACTGATCCATAATCATGTGCTAGCCAACCCCAAATCTATTAATCACCAACTTCACAGGATACCCCTGAGTTCTAATATGCACAATTTCATAAATATACACGCATAATATACACGCATAATTCCCCTTAGTTGTCTTCTCTCCTAACTGAAAAGTTCCAGATGCTCACAAGAAAGGTGGACATCTTGGATACAGTATGATATACATCAGAAAATGACACTGAAAATATTAGTTAAGCATCTCTGTGTCAATATATCAAGCATCCTTATAGCAACGTTGAGCCACCTAGCTCAGAATTGTCTGCTTTGACTTCCAGAAGCTCTCTCTTTCTGTGTGTGTGTGTGTGTGCTCAGGCAGAGAAAGGTCTTTCTGAACACCTGGTACTGAATCCATGTGGAAGATCTGGGAGTTTCCGCATGTAAAGCATCTACTCTACCACTGATCCACAGATATGGTCTTTGTCTTCACCATCTCTGTAGATCAGGCATGGGATTCCAGGTACCTGCATCAGACGGACTGTGGGCTAGAACATGGAACTGTGAGCAGTGCTAACCAGGAGACTCACACAACCATTCACAGGGATATTCCCTACTGGCTTATGGATGTTGCTGTTTTTGTGCCCATTTAGTTGTTTTGTGTACACTGGCCTGTGAAAAAGATAGAAGGGCGGCCTGTGGAGAGGACAACCAAAATGACCAACTGACCAAGGCTTGTAGGAGCTTTACGGGCTTAAAAGGCAGCGGGAGGCAGTGGGGCCCTTGGATGGCCAAGGGGTAAAAGGAGTACTGAAGGATGATAGGGAAATGGCTGAGAAGCTAAATGCATTTTTTGCCTCTGTCTTCACTGTGAAGATGAGAAGTGCTTGCCCACTTCAGAACTGCTGATTTCGGGAGGGGTGTTGAAATACCTGAGTCAGATTGAGGTGACAAGAGAGGAGGTCCTACGACTGATAGACAGGCCCGGATGGCATACATCCAAGAGTTCTGAAAGAACTCAAATGTGAACCCAAAGTCATCCAGCAGCTGCATGTGGAGGAGTGGGGAATGGCTAAATGAGCTTCCTGTGTTCAGAGACAATTGCTGGGGGGGCCTACAATAGTAGGGGGGAAACCCCTTTGGTTTCTTCTTGTCGGTCTCCTGGGGCAATCTGGCTGGCCGTTCTGGAAAACAGGTGGCTGAAAACAGGTTCAAAATGGGCCTGATCCAGCAAGGCTCTTTTTTGGTTTTTAGAGGGGGTTGGGTGGGTGGAGCTTGTAACTGCACTGGTGGGGTGTATCCAACCATTCATGGATTTTGCAGAGCAGGGCTTTATTGCTACCCTCTCCCACTTCAGCCTACTGACCCTCTCCCAGATTTTGTTCTTTGGTGATCCAGGGGTTTCCAGGAACAACATAGGGGTCTACAGCAGGAGGGGAACCAATAAAATTTGACATCCCTTCTCCTGTGAACAGATATGCTGTTTTTCAGGGTAACTAAATGGTTGAATATACCCCAAAGCGCACTGACCCTTTCATTCTTGGTCATTCCACATTAACCTATAGGCTGAGATACAGGGAAATAAATTTAGCAATAAACTGATTATGTTTATTATGGACTGGAATGGTAAAAAAACCAAGATAACGTTAATCAGGGGTCATTTCGTAGAAAAAGAGGTGCAGGAGCTCATTAGCATAATGCATTAGCATATTTGCATATGCCACACCCCCTGACATCACTGGAAGTGTGTCAAAAGGCAACACCCACTGCTCAGGCTCCACTTAGTCTTAAAGGTGCCACTGGACTGTTTTGGATTGCTAGCTATGGGGGGTGGGGAACATGCAGATCTGCCCTCACAAAGGAGAGAGAGCTTGTACCTGAAGGCGGGCTGGGGGGCCCTCTGGAACTTACCTGGCTCCTTCTTGCTCTGACTGAGGGCTGCTGGGAGCAGGGGAGGGGCTTGTTGCATGTGCCCGCCTCCTGGGCTCCTTACTGCTGGAGCTCCGCTCCTGTGCACTCCTGCAGGAAATAACCCCCGACGTTAATTGCTATTTCTTCCCTTTCACATATGGTGTATTTTGAACAATATATATTTTAAATATTTCCTTTTTCCACAAGTGAAATTCAGTCTCATTGGGGAACCTGCCTTCCTGGATACCTGCTTACATGACAGTTTCTTGAGCTGTGGCCAAAGACCTAATTTGTTGATGTTTTAATAAGAAACGTATGGTGATTCAGGTTTGTTAGTACTGTCATAGTTCAAACAACACCAGAAGAAATGAGTGCATGTTGGTATTATAACATGCCTGCTGTTAGATTTAATGCCTTTCACCAGCAACAGGCTGCAGAGGAATGAAGAAAAATGGAACCAATTTGTAGCTTCGTATTTATTAGCATTTAGATAATATATCCCATTCATCATGCCCACAGGCATGTTTCAAAAGTACCTTGGCCCTGTGTTCTGAGCACTTGAAACTACAGCAAAATCGCCTTCTTCGGCTCTCACGGGGAATTAAAGAAAACATTCATCTGGTTGAAATCACCGTGGAAAAAACTCCCCCCCCCTTCCTGATGGAAACCAAGACAGATGATGCTACGAAGCCATAAAGGTTAGAGCGGAATCATTAAGACAAGAAGGAATCCAAGGCTTTGCACAGGTAGACCAGCTTGCTGGATATTGCCTGGCTTCCACAGGAGAAGGACAAAAACCTCCGTTTTGGGCAGTCAACAAAACAGAAAGGCTGATGTGGATTTTATCGCCTGTCATCAGGCAACCAATTGCCCTCCCCTTGATCCTGTAGGGTTAATCATGATCCATTTTCTCTTCAGTCCTCTAAGGGAATTTCCTAATTCCTGGTCAGGTTAAGTGGAGAGATGTGAAGCAGAAAGTCTGCCCTTCAGACTTGTCCTATGCTTGACCTCAGCCTCCATCTGCACGGGAAACGGGTAAATCTCTCTGACTGGCTTTTTACAGCTAGTTGGCTTTGAACAGGGCTGGGTGGGGACCCTTTCCCTGCAGGTCCATTTCTCCTGGTTCTTTCTCCCTGTGTTTGCTTTTAACCTTCCCTGAGCCATGGGGCCAGTCCTTGCTCTGACTCTTTGGAGATCTGATGGTGGAGCCTGGGGAGAACAGAATTTGGAGATCAGTTGTAATTCCGGGAAGAACTGCAGGCCCCACCTGGAGGGTGGCAACTCTACAGCCACCAGTGGTGTCACTAGCATTGCCAACCTCCAGGTGGGGCCTGGAGATATCCCACTTTTACAATTGATTTCCAGGCGACAGAGATCAGTTCCCTTGGAAAAAATGGCTGCTTTGGAGGATGGACTGGATGGCATTGTACCAGGGCCAGATTAAGACCAATTGATGCCCAAAGCACAGCACAGCAGTGGTGCCCCTTGGCCCTTTCGTTGCTTAACTGACAAGACACAAAGACTCAGTAAGTGCTAACCGTGAAATAAGAGATTTAAAAATTCAATTTTCTTCCAGGCCATCCCCCAGGCCATTATATTACATATAAACTTTTTTTAAAAGGTTAATACTAAACAACAGTAAGCAATATAAACAATTTATGTATAACTAAAGTTGAGTGTGGCAGTGAAAGAGTTAAGGGCATGATAGCTGGGGGGGGGACTCTGTGGTGTCCTCCTTCCCCTGGTGCCCCCTAAGCATGTGCTTATTTTGCTTAATGCAGGAGTGTCAAACATGCGGCCCGGGGGCTGGATTAGGCTCCCGGAGGGCTTCCATCAGGCCCACAGTGGAACTGGCTGTCTTCTGCTTCTTCTTCCAGTTCTGCTGCTGCTGCGTCATCGTAGGTTTACAGCTTACAGATACACACCTGAACAGCATACTCAAGATTGCAACAGCACAGACATTTTGATGCAATAATTCAGAGCAAGAGGTGTCAGTTATCAGACACTGTTAAATAAACAAAATATTGCAAGAGTGCTAATGTTTTAAGCATGTTTTTATTTTAAGTAAAAAAACCACCCTTTGTGTTTGTGTCCTTTATAAAGTTTACATCTCTGCTACCTGGCATTACCTTTTATGACACACGTGGCCTGGCCCAGCAAGGTCTCATTTATGTCAGATCCAGCCCTCATAACAAATGAGTTTGACACCCCTGGCTTAATGGTTAAACCAGGGCTGCACTGCACCCTGCTGAAATCCCTCCCCTCCCCAAATCCCGCCCTCTCCAAGCTCCACCCCCCCAAATATCCAGGGATTTCTCAGCCCAGAGCTGGCAACCCTATATCCGGCCCAGTGAGAGAAGCACGAGACCAATGCTGGGGTCCCACATGGGGTACATCCTGCTCTCCCCCCCCCACGCACAAAAATAATCTAAACTAAGATACACAAGCTAACAGGCTGTTAGTACACTTTTCAAGAAAGCAATGAGCTTTAGAAATGTTCTGGGCTAAGGCTGCCTGGCCTCCCACTATGGTTTTCCCATAGAGTTTCTGGCCGTTCCTAGAGCTATCCTACATCGCTTCCGAGTGTTCCCCACATGTGACGTAGCAACATTGATGACTTCATACATCCCCCCCCCCGGGGTTCCCCATTTGCCTACTTATGGCAGCAGACCTCCAGGTCACTGGGGCCTTTTCCTCTGCCATTGCTCAGTTGATTGGCAGGTGGAAACTGGGACCAAAGAGGGGGAGCAATCGACATGGGGAGAAAAACTAAAAAGAATAATAATAAAGCCTCATCTAGTTTGAGCCAGTTAGGTATCGTGGTTAAGTGTGTGGGCTCTAATCTGGGAGAACCGGGTTTGATTAATCACTCCTCCACTTGCAGCTGCTGGATGACCTTGGGCAAGGGCTCTTTTTGTAGCAGGAACTCCTTTGCATATTAGGTTACACACCCCTAATGTAGCCAATCCTCCAAGAGCTTACAGAGCTCTTCTTACAAGGGCTCCTGTAATGCACGACGGCTGAGTGCCCCTCCTCTGGGCAAGACTCTTGCGGTTCCATAAATTAGTCACCTCATTAGTGGCCCCAGTGAAAGCAGCAGACTGAACACAGAGACAGGACGAAGGGAGGGGCCCTCACATGAAACAGCCGTCCTGAAAGGGAGGGGGGGGTGACTTAAGGCTCATTGTCATTTCCAGCTCCCCTATGACATACTCATTTTTTCAGCCTCTTCCTGCAAGGGTTCCTTTCCTCACCAGCTGAGAAAATCCTCCTCATCTTCCACACAAATCCACCAATCTGCAGAAGATCGTGGAGTTTGCTGAAGAGCACGCATTCAGCACATAATTTCACGGCAGTGACGAGCAAACTTTTCCAAGCTCGGCGCAGAATAAGGAACCTGTTTTTGCAAGTGTCTCTAGCAAATGTTGAGAAGCGCTCGATGGGCCTTTTGCTTTGTGGACAGGTGCAGATACACCCCCCTCTCCCCACCAGTACATTCCTGTTCATTAACCCCCTCTCCAAGCCAAAACAGCCCCCTTCTGAAGAGGAGGAGCAGGGCTGCCAACTCCAGCTAATTCCAAGGGCTGCCCATCCCTGCACATTTGGGCATGAGTGGTGTCTGGGAGAGGGGAGTTTGGGGAGAGGAGGGGATCAGAGGTCCTGCCCTCTGAAGCTGCTATTTCTTCCAGGGTAACCATTCTTACCACTTGGGTGGCCAACTTCAGGTTGCAAAATTCCAGAAGATTTGGGGGTGGAGGTTAGGAAGGGCTGGGAGAGGAAGGGAGAGACCTCAGCGCAGTAGAGTGCCATAAAGTCCACCCTCCAAAGCAGCCATTTTCTCTCCGATATCTGGAGTTGTAGAAGAGAAGAAGAAGAGATTGGATGTATACCCTGCCCTTCACTTGGAGTCTCAGAGCGGCTTACAAACTCCTTTCCCTTCCCCTCCCCACAACAGACACCCTGCGAGGTGGGTGGGGCTGAGAGAACTCTGTGAGAAAACCAGACATCAACATCCCCACCTGCATAACTTAGAGATAAGCGTTGTAGCAGCAAAGAAGCACAGAAGGAATGCAAAGGCAATTAGAAGACAACCAACTTCCCCACCCCCCATGGCAGCATAGCTGACAGATGGGAGACCACCAAGGAAAGCAATAATTGCTACGTGGAGGCAGGCAATGGAAAACCATCTCTGTTTGTCACTTGCCCTATTAGACCTTATTAGTATTCTCCTATCCCTCATGAGATATGTAGGATTTCTTGTTTCCTGGATGACTCAGGTTAGTCCGGTCTCAAAAGCTAAGCAGGGTCGACACTTAACCACGACACCAAACTGGTGGAAATCTCCAGGCCCCCACCTGGACACTGGCAACCTTACTCCCCCTCCAGGATCTCATTCTCTAGGGTTCTGTAAGCTCCGAGGGGTCAGGACAGGCCACCCCACCTTCACTTTAGCTGACCCTCAGTTGCTTACACTTCATAGTCATAGGCTTGCCAGCTTCTAGGGTACTGATATGTTTTTTTGTAGTCTGGATGTGTTATTTCAGGGGAACTGCAGGCCCCTTCTGTCAAGGATGGGAGAGTGGGCGTCAATATGGCAAATGGGCTTCAATGTGGCCACGGTCTCTTTGCCTCGAAAACCCTACAGGCTCCCCATAAGTATGCTGTGACTTCATGCCCCTTTCTACCTCCGCCAGACATGTCAGGAATACCAGCGTTAACAGTGCCATCCTAAGGCAAGTTACTCCCTCCAGTGTAACTCCACGCAGGACGGCCGCACGGTCACAGCACTCAAATCCTGAACTAAAGTTTCCTGTTCAAAAGTTTGCATTCAAAAACAGATAAGGGAAGCTCTGGAACTCAGCCGAATTTTGAAGCTATGACAGAGTTTCATCCATGCTCAAACTGTGCACAGCAGGTCAAATTCAATAGGTTTAGAAACACGTAACCGAAATTGCGCTTCCAGGTCTTAAACCATGCAAATTGGCCAAAGGGTAATCTCGCTACCAGTTGGGAAGGGGGCACAATAACCGTCGATTCTCTGATGCCTGCTTGTTCTTTGCCCTTTACCCAGATGTCTCAAAGCAGAGAAGCTGATTAACACGTAAAAATGACAATTTGTAGCAGGCGGTAAGCGCAGCGTCACTGCCAACTGCAGCCCAGCGTGCAGAGAGAACGTGGGCACATGCAGAACGGCTGAGTGCCCCTCCTCTGGGCAAGACTCTTGCGGTTCCATAAATTAGTCACCTCATTAGTGGCCCCAGTGAAAGCAGCAGACTGAACACAGAGACAGGACGAAGGGAGGGACCCTCACATGAAACAGCCGTCCTGAAAGGGAGGGGGGGGTGACTTAAGGCTCATTGTCATTTCCAGCTCCCCTAAGACATACTAATTTTTTCAGCCTCTTCCTACAAGGGTTCCTTTCCTCACCAGCTGAGAAAATCCTCCTCATCTTCCACACAAATCCACCAATCTGCAGAAGATTGTGGGGTTTGCTGAAGAGCACGCATTCAGCGCATAATTTCACGGCAGTGACGAGCAAACTTTTCCAAGCTCGGCGCAGAATAAGGAACTTATTTTTGCAAGCATCTCCAGCAAATGCTGAGAAGCGTTCGATGGGCCTTTTGCTTTGTGGACAGGTGCAGATACACCCCCCTCTCCCCACCAGTACATTCCTGTTCATTCACCCCCTCTCCAAGCCAAAACAGCCCCCTTCTGAAAAGGAGGAGCAGGGCTGCCAACTCCAGCTAATTCCAAGGGCTGCCCATCCCTGCACATTTGGGCATGAGTGGTGTCTGGGAGAGGGGAGTTTGGGGAGAGGAGGGGATCAGAGGTCCTGCCCTCTGAAGCTGCTATTTCTTCCAGGGTAACCATTCTTACCACTTGGGTGGCCAACTTCAGGTTGCAAAATTCCAGAAGATTTGGGGGTGGAGGTTAGGAAAGTCATGCTGGGGCAAATTAAATGCTGGCAGAAACTTTCTGATTCCCATTTCCATAAACTCCAGACATCCTAACGAGAAATAATGATAAATCCGAATCTCAGAGGTGAGCTAAGGTAAGAGAAGCCAATCTAGGGGAAAAGAAAATGAGCTCTCCTTTCCTCTTATGTGCCTCATTGCTGACAGGATGAGCCATCTTTCGCTTGTTCTCTTGAACATCTGCAAGTCAGGTTAGATCTGTTCTCTGCTTTTTCTCTTGCCTGCAGCTTCCGCACCGTATCAAAGGCAAAAGAGGAGCACACAGCAAAGAACTAGCGGGATTTTTTTTTTAAGGTAAGGAAGAGTATGAAGGTTGTGTGCACACAAGGCTGTGTTAACCATCAGGCTGACTAGGGGCCCTGCAGGGAAGCACTGTTTGCAGAGGCACTGTTATTTTCTCTTACTAGACAGCCTGTAATATATAGTCTCTATTAATAAGACAATTAACTGTTTCCTTATCACAGTGAAACAAATTGTCTCTTATATTAAAACAATTATCCATAAATTATATATTTTAATAAATAATAAAAATTTCATTCACTTCAAAACATTACAGTATTGAACTATTATACCCCCCCAAAATGTGCTTTCCTGCAGAGGTCTACTCGCGTAATAAAATATATTAAAAAATTGTGAATGGGGGACTTCCGGCGGACGTTGATTTGAATGCCCGCACCAGATGCTGTCTCCGCGTTGTCTCAAACTAAAAGGATTTAAAATGCCTATCATAAATAATATAACTTCTAATCTTGAAGACTGAGATGGGACGACCCAAAGGTCAAAAGAAGAAAACACACAGACCTCTACCAGCCGAGGAAAAAACGGAATTATCTAGCGAATCCTTGAATCAGAAGGAGAGAACGCTTTTCACGATGCCTCATTTGCACGTGGAACAGAACAGAAAGTTAAAGGGGTTTTTAAGTGGCTTTTAGTGACACTAAGGGGCAAATTAAATGGGGGGGAAATGTTTATGCTGCTTGGGAGTGCTGTGGGGCTGTCAGAGTGCCGTCATTCTTCACATACACTTTCTTGGTTGAAAGTTTTATTAGAAGATATGAGATGTTCAGGGGCTGAACTCTTTGTCAGAACTGGGATGCCAGGGTGAGAAAGGTGCATATAGTTACAGTCCCACATTCCATTCATATATGTCAGCATTATTACCCAGACCATGAGAGATATACGGCCCACGACTAGCTAAACAAAGACTCTTCTCCAAGGACACCTTCCCATGTGAAAGGAGCCTCCTGGGGCCTCATAGACGTTTTACTGAAGTTAGCATCTCTACTCCTACATACACTCACTCCACCCCCCAGGAATGCGGTGGCAGACGAGGGTAAGCAATAAGGGCTTTAGAACAACATAACTTGGGAAGATGGGGGGGATAAGGTCACAACTATAATGAGGAAGAAAATACAGCAGATCTAGGAATCAATAAGGCAGTAATACAGCAGGTCCAGTTGATCTATTGACCCAACCCAAGCCTGTCTAGGAATCAATAAGGCAGTAATACAGCAGGTCCAGTTGATCAAACAACCCAAGCCTGACAGGGGCACAGTGGTCACCTTAGTAAACCAGGGGGCTGTGGTGGTCTGCAGTGCATCAGCCGTGTCCATTCCTGAGTCAGTCCAATCTAGCCACAGAGATCCATGCCTTAGTTTACATCTAGACTGGACACTTTAGCCACTGGCCGTTGCTTGATCACATCCCCAGTGAGTTGTGGGAACAGCAGTCTGAAACACTTTTATGCCACTGAGGGATTATTCGTTTCTCCCCAAAACCCCTGTTGGGAAGATGTGGGGCAGCACTTAGGCTGGCACAGCCAAACCAAAATGCTTCTCTTATTCCGTCGTGGCTTTTAGGCCTAGCCAGGGCTTTCTTTGTAGAAAAAGCCCAGCAGGAACTCATTAGCATAATAGGCCACACCCAATGGCAGAAACTCATTAGCATATTAGGCCACACCCCTGCCTCTTCTACCTGCTTAGGACACTGAAACCAAGCCTCAGGATGAGGGAAAAGGACTCTATGCGGCAAACGTCCCACAGCTAAACGGGACCCCAAGCTCAGCCTTTTCTCAAATCAGAGGTCTCAGTCAGCGAGTGTTGAGAAGCAAGGAATCGCAGTGACCAGTTAGCAGGGAAGCACAGCAGAGGCATCTAGTGGCAAAATTCAGAAATGCAAGAGAAGCGATTTTCGATGCAAAATCTATGCGCTCAAATGCCACAACAGCAGGGCTTTTGTCGAGGGAGGGGTGGGGCGGGGCAGGTTCAGAAGCCAGCCAGAATTCCGTTCCTGTGCGTTCCTGCTCAAAAACAGCCCTGGGCCTAGCGAGTGTTCTCAGTCTCCGGGTGGAGCGTAGAGATCTGGAATTACAACTGATCTCCCGCTGACAGAGATCAGTTCCCCAGGTGAAAATGGCTGGACTGGAGGGTGGACTCTGTTCCATTATATCCTGCTGAGGTCCCTCGCCTGCCCGAACCCTGTCCTCCTCAAGCTCCACACACACCCCAAATCTCCAGTCACTTCCTGTGTGAAGCCGACAGTGTGGCCTGGTAAATCCCCCCATCCCCTGCCGGTTGTGAGGAGGGACTGGGCCACCCTAGTGGAAAGTGCTGTCAAGTCGCAGCTGACTTGTGGTGACCCCGCGGGGTCTTTGAGGCAAGAGACGTTCAGAGGTGGCTTGGCCATTGCCTGCCTCTGCATAACAACCCTGGACTTCCTGGGTGGTCTCCCATCCAAATACTAACCAGGGCCGACCCGGCTTAGCTTCCAAAATCTGACGAGAGTAGGCTAACTTGGGCTATCCAGGTCAGGGCAGCTTTTCAATAGCATTTGCTTTGTTTGTGAAAGCACAGGCAGGGCACAGAGGGAGGCATCAAGGCATTCCTTCCAGGCAAGAGAAAGGTCGCTCCACCTCAGATCCCCAGACAGAGAGTCGGTGCTCCATAAAGATATAAATATGGTTGCTGTCTGGTTATTGTGCATGTGGCCATGACCCCAAGGCCGCGGTGGCGCAGGGAGTATAACACCTGCATTTAACATCTACTCGAGCACCTGTTCGAGTCCCACCGTGGTCGAGGTGAGCTCTCGACCCTTAGTCCTAGCTCCCGCCCACCCAGCGGTTCGAAAGCCAAGTAACTATCTATCGGCGAGTAGATAAATGGGTACCCACCCTTAGTAGGGTGGGGGACACCCCCC
>NW_015175429.1:64002-65164 GCF_001447785.1 Gekko japonicus
GGGCACTACGTGGCACCAAGGTTCCTCAGTGGGCCCTGTGGCTGCTGGGAGTCGGTCCCCTGACAGCACCATTCCGTTACCCACCAGAGTTTGGAGAAGATGACCCCTCCCAGCCAAAGGGAATGTGTGTGTGTATCAGACTGGCCTGCATGCACACGTTGAATTTAGGACAGACAGCCAGAGACCTGAAGAGACCCTTTGGTGTTTGCCAATGTCAATCTGTTTGGTGCGCTGTTGCAAAAAGAGGGTGCAAGCTGGTTGGTAGGGGTTTGAGTTGTTTGGTCTTGAATAGAATAGACCTGATGATTTGCTCACACCTGATTGATACCGTCAAAGATGACCAGATGGACTGTTGAACATGTTTGCCGAGAAATTCCCCACCCTAAATGCTGTCCCACAGGCTTTTTGCTTCTCGCCACTTACAGAAATGTGCGTGCGTTTTTGCTGCCAAGTCACAGTCGACGCAATATGGCGACCCCATAGGGTTTTCAAGGCAAGAGACGCTCAAAGGGGGCCTGATATTCCTTGGTGGTTTCCCATCCAAATACTGACCAGGGCTGACCTTGCTTAGCTTCCGTGATCTGGCGAGGTCAGGCTAGCCTGGACTACGCAGGTAGGGTGCACATAATTTAAATTTGTAGGGTTGCCAATGTCCAGGTGGGGCCTGGAGATCTCCAGGAATTACGATCCCCAGGTGGCATAAATTAGTTCCCCTGGAGAGAACACCTACTTTGGAGTGTGGACTCTGTGACATCATACCCCACTGAGGTCCGTGTCCTCCCCATACTCCACTTTCTCCATGTTTCACTCTTGAATCTCCAGGAATTTCCCACTCAAGTTAACAGCTCTCTAAATTTGTGCCTCAAATGCTTTTCAGTTACCCCAGTATCTTTGCAGTCACTGGCCATATCAGCAGAAGACAGAAGCAAAGATCCTCGATGATGAAAAGTCAACCAAACCACTCTCCATGCGTTCCCTTATATCTCTGAAAGTAACTTTCTAAATTTCAAGTTACTAAACAATCAGGGGTCATTTTGTAGAAAAAGAGGTGCAGAAGCTCATTAGCATAACTTATTAGCATAACTTGTTTGCATATGCCACACACCCTGACATCACCAGAAGTGTGTCAGAAGGCAACATCCACCACTCAGGCTCCACTGGA
>NW_015175429.1:65609-77643 GCF_001447785.1 Gekko japonicus
CCACCAGGGGTCATTTCGTAGAAAAAGAGGTGCAGGAGCTCATTAGCATAACTCATTAGCATAACTTATTTGCATATGCCAGAAGTGTGTCAGAAGGCAACACCCACTGCTCAGGCTCCACTGGACTGTTTTGGATCGCTAGCTATTGAGGGGGGGACGTGCAGATCTGTCCTCACAGAGGAGGGAGAGCTTGTACCTGAAGGCGGGCTGGGGGGGGGCTCTGCAACTTACCTGGCTGCTCTTTGCTCCTTGTGGCCCAACTGAGGGCTGCTGGGAGCAGGGGGCGGGGCTTGTTGCATGTGCCCACCTCCTGGGCTCCTTACTGCCGGAGCTCCACTCCTGTGCGCTCCCACAGGAAATGACCCCTGTAAACAATTATCTAGATCGCTTTTATATAAAATATACTCAAAATGGTTCATGGTAACTAGCTTTTAAGCAAAAGCAAAAAAAGTGGGGTGCTTGAAAGAGCTCTGAAGGCCCCCCCCAGTTCCCGCTCGCTCTTGGTCACTGCCCTGGCTGCATCTCTCTCTGCACAAGATGAACCATATGTTTTTATTCCGGATTTCTGGAGAGAAGCAGGGAAATGAGGCATGACGTACCATCTTCCCTCCAATCTGTCTGCAGTGCCTTCGCTTTGGAGGCCGGGAGTAGAAAAGTCAACTTGAGTATGAATCACTTTGAAGCACAATTGGCTTCCCAGGGCCTGGAAAGCGTAATTCTCATTGGCTGTTCTGCAAAATGCAAAGAGGGAACTGATGGTCTTCTTTTTCCTCCCTTCCTAATGGGGAGGGGGGAGCGGGCAACAGCTTTTCCCTTTTAATTCACACTCCTCGGAGATGCTGGGTGCAGAGGGGTGGGAGGTGGGGACAGCACCAAAACCATGGACACTTGGAGGAAACACTCGTCATGTCACTCCTAATAAGGCGGCTTAAATTAATGGCAGGGAAGGAAATCGAATGGCATAACCAGATCAATAAACAAAGAGGCAGGAATTATTATTATTATTATTATTATTATTATTATTATTATTATTATTATTATTATTATTATTATTATTATTATTATTATTATTATTATTATTATTTCATTCAACTTTCTATCCCACTCACCCCCCCAAGGGGCTCTGAGCGGCTTACAATTCTAATTCCGTAACGATCCTAATTAGGCAATTAGGGTCCCTGATCGTCCTTAAACTCCGAGCCCTCTGCTTCGAATGCTCACTCGCCATGTATCCAATATCGCCGGCTTTCCTTCATGAACTTACAGTTTTCTTCTCTCTGCCGAAAGCCATCTAGCGGGCGAATGCCACCAAAGCGCCGGGCGTTAAGTCTCTCATGCTTCGCGATTCTTTTAACTGAAACCTGATCTGATTCACTTGAAAATGACTTCAGTGTATTGGACTTACAGTTCATTTAACTGCCACCGTAGTTGTCAATACATTAGCGCAAACTTGATGCAGGTAGCAATTTGGTTTCTAATGAGGTCCCCAAGCAGAAGCCTATGAAAAATGGGACGAGGGGCTATTGAGCCCTCACATCAGGCCAGACGCAGATGCTGTGGTGGTGTGTGTGTTTGTGTGCGTGTCTTACCGCCTGGCAATGGGCTTCTGAAATTCCTTAGCCTGAGGAAGAAGTGGAAGTGTAATCAGAAAAGGAGAGAATCTCCTTGCCTGGTAATTTGAGTTTAGCCAGCATGTTTGGGCAAGCCCGTGCAGCCATTTCATATGCTCTGGATTCAGAAATGGATGAGCAAGAAGGGAGTGTCCCCCTCGCAAAGTCGCAGCAAAGGCTCAGCAGACCTCCCCACTGAACCCTGCAGTGCATTGAGCCTTCAATCAATCAATCGACCTTTATTGGCATAACATACAGAACATAAGACTCAATTTGCGAGGAATACTGAATGCTTTCTTGAAGCTTCATACAGAAATTTTGCAACACTTTCAATTATTATGTGATTCGGGGTTGTCAGCGAAAAGTAAATCTTACATTTATCAGATTTTCCTGAATACTTTCTCAACCAGGGCTCGATGAATGTAAGGCGCAGGTCCGAGTAGAAAGTACATGAAAGCAACACATTTTCAAGAGTTTCTATCTCCTGCTTAGTGCAGGAACACAATCTACTGTCGAATGGGATTTTTTGGAATATATAATACTGCTGATGGCAACACATTAAACCTTGCTAACATATATGCTCCTTGTTGCCCCGGGTTCGTTAAACAAGTTAGATACCATTGAGCCTTCAGCCTTCGCTGCTGGTGCTCTGGACGACCCAGAGGGAACCAGGCTAGGGTTGCCAAGTGCTTTTTGAGCCGCAGCGGGGGATTCCCGGCTGGCAGCTGGAGTGCACGCGCGCACTGCACGCATGTCACCCGGAAGTGACGTGACGACGCCGGGCACGTTGGGGGCGGGGCCACGACCGTCCGAGGGAAAACCATAGAGTTTTCCCTTGGATGACCGTGGCCCCACCCCCAGCATGCCCGGCGTGGTTGCGTCACTTCCGGGTGACGTGCACGTTGGGGTGGGGTTCACTCCGGGGCCCGATCTGCCGCCGGCGGGGAACGGGCCTCTGGGGCGGGGGTTTCCCTCCCCCCCCGGAGGGACTTGGCAAGCCTAAACCAGGCCGCCACTGCAGCCCAGAGGCTGAGGATCGTGCATCGGGCCTTCACACTCTTCAAATCCATCTGTCATATTTTATCTCATCCTTCCTCCAAGAAGTGCAGGATGGCAGACCTGGGCTGAGATCAGATGAGCTATTAGCTCTGAAGTCATTACTTCTCCTTACCAGATTTTACAGGCATGTCCAAACAACCACATCTGAATATCGTTCCTCACTCGTAGGCTACTCATCTTCACTCCTGATTTTGCCAACATTGGAGAAAGTCCGGTGGTGGCTGATCCAAGTAGTCTTGTTGCTACACATTTCCGGATGTCTGATCACTGTGCTGCGATTGTCAATGTGCATGCACATTCAGACGGAAAAGAGCTGTGGTTGACTGCTTATACGCATGCACAAACAACATTTGTTTAAAATGGCACCCACCGGTATGCTCCGTGGTTACAGTGCGGGAAGTGTGAACACTCAGCCACGGAGCAACTGCATGCTGAGGCAGGAGACGGGTGCGATGTCTCAATGACATTCTCTGGTATAACCAAGACGTCTGATTGGAGTCCTGGTCTTGGCAGAGCAACCCTGCGAGGCAGGAGACGGGTGATCTGAGGTCACCCACAGTGCGATCCCAAGGAGAGTTAGGCTCTTCCAAGTCTGTTGAAATCAGTGGGCTTAGGAAGGAGGTAATTCCGCTTGGGATCATACCGCAAGAGTATTCCATGATTGAGTGCAGATTAGAATCTTAGTCTTTCTTGTCCGGAACTCTAACCGCTACAATGCCGGGGCTTGCTTCTAGACAAGGAGGTGGATCTGGCCATCCTCCCAAGTACCCTTCCTCCCACTTATGGGGCTTTTCCTCCCAGGTAAGTGGCTCTTCCTCCTACAGAAGAGCCACGTAAATTGGAAGAAGATCCCTGAGATTGGAGGAAGCCTTTAAACCTGAGCCAAAAGGAAAGGCGAGGTGTAATATTGTGTAGTGGGTTGACCGCGTGGCTAGGCCCCACTCAGCTCCCATAACATGGTGCACGCTTGACTCTTACACAACAAAGACAAACGGCCAGGAGGCCAACTATATACATATCCAGGGGACACCCCTGGATTCCATTGGGAGGTTCGAACTTCCCTCCCCGTTTCTATTGGCTCCCTGTTGGAGAGACCAATATACCAGTTCCCATTGTCCACCCAGGGTCAAGCCCTGGGTACTCGCTGGCCCCTGGTGGCGGCCAGCGGACACAACATGTAATATTCTTGAATATGGCATGTGTGGTGTCAGTATTTATTAATAAATGAATTGACGAAGGATTCATGAATCCCAGGAGAAAAGGAAGTCATGTGTGCTGCTGGAAGAAGGATGATATGGAATTGTAAAGCAATAGTAGCCTGAGGAAGCCTCCATGGACCATCCACCAAGAACAGCAACCGGGTGTTAAGGTTTAAAAAACCATTTAAAGTCGCAAAAATAACCCAGAAGACACTAGAATGCAATGGATAGACTCCGGAGCCAGCTGGACAGTCATAACAACAGAATGGACAGATCATGGCAAGCCAGACCGGCAATGGCCAGAAATGAAGGAATGCTGGATTGCCTGGCCGCCAGCCTTCAAATCCTGAGGCTCATTGGGCAGGGTCTGATGATGCCCTAGAGGGCTAGGTGAGGAGGACCAGGGGGTAGGACCTGGCGATGCCCCACAGGGAATAATAACTATATCTGTAGCAGTCTGGCTGCACACCACTAGCACTTGAGGGTAGACGCAATCAAAGATGGCTTTGAAGAGATGGATCATATAGAAGATTAAAGACTTTACACACTGGAAACTGACTACGTGTTTAGGGTGAAAAATCACTGTCAGACTATTGCCTCCCACCTCCAATTGATGTGTAGGAGTTGCCACAAACAGGCATGCACAGAAATCTTCAGACAACCACGTATCTCTGACGTGGCCTACCATCAACTGTCAAGGGAAAAGGGATTCGCTGATCATCATATTAGGAGTCCCGTGCCAATTCGTGTGCCTATCTTCTTCTCCCAAGAGATGTTGCAGGACAGGAGGCATTGATGTGTGTGTTTGAGTGGTGGTGGTGGGTTAAGATAAGGGTTGCCAGTCCCTGAGTAAAAGCAGGGGATCCGCCACCCCAGCTCCTGTTTCCCACAGAGGGGGGAGGAAAATGAAAACAAAATGGCTGTCAGGCCTATGGCATGAAGTCACTTCTGGGGGGAGCCCAGAAATGACATCACAGCTCTCTAGGGATTGCTGAAAACCCTATGGTAACACCACAGAATTTCCAGTGATTCCTAGAGATGTATAGGGTTGCCAAGTCTGGGTGGGAAAATACCTGGAAACTTGGGGGGAGGGATCCAGGAGAGGGCAGGGTTTGGGGAGGGGAGGGGCCTCAGCATGGTACAATGCCATGGAGTCCACCCTTCAGAGCAGCCATTTTCTCCAGGGGAGCTGATCTCTGTCAGCTGGAGATCAGTTGTAAAAGCGGGAGATCCCCAGGCCCCACCTGGAGGCTGGCAACCCTAGAGATGTATGACATCACTCTCATGTTTCCCACCAGACATTTTCACTGAAAACTCTATGGTTTTACAACAGAGTTTCTGGAGATTCCTAGAGAGGCATGACATCACTTCTGGGGATTCCCCAAAAGTGGTGTCACACTGTTGGCAATGGCCTCCCCCTTATAACCCCCCTCCATCTCCCTCTGATTGCCTGGCTGGGCCTGGCAACCGTAGTTAACCTGCATAACTATGGTAGGAAAGTGGAGAGGAAGGAGAGAAAACAATGAATCAATGCTGGGACATTCCATAAATGCACCAGCCTGCAAATCTCGCCCTTCGGCCTAGAGATTCAGCCTCAGTATATGTGGAGATGTGTGCTTCCTTTATAGTGAGAGACGAGCACTCTGGAAACGTGCAGAGTGCCTGCAGACTCAGCATTCGCAGAAGAGATTATTCTTGGCTCAGACATATTTCGTTCTATACCAAGACTTCATCTGTCTGTAGCAAGCGGTGAGGGGGATTAAGACTTCCTGGATATTGGGCCCCCCAAACCCCTTTTGTCTTCTGCAGTGAAGTACTCTTGAGTTTCCTTGTAGTTCGAGGTTCCAGGCCTCGAAGTCTCTGAGCAAGGCCAATCACAACACGTTTAATGCAAAATATAGTATCTGATCAAAAAACATTTCAAACAGCTGAAGAACGTTTTAAATTTCTTTATTGTAAACATATATACAAGTTTACAACTCTACAATGATATAAGTAAATGAAGTCATCATATTACAGTAAAGAAGAAAAGGGAACTTGAGTAAAGTCCACACCCTCAACTGAGCACACAGTCATATCTTTTGCTGAACATTATTTAATCCGTGCAATTGATTCCTGTTATTAATAAAAGGATACCATTGTTGTACAAACATTTCTTGCTAGCACAGCAGCTGCACGGAACGGCTTCTAAAAGAGAAAGTCCAAATGGGCTCCAAATGGTGCTGTGGGGGGAGGAACAACTCCTGCCTCTGCCCCCAAATGGGGTGTGGTTCTTTCACCAGTTTCCCTGCTCCGTGTGCACAGAGACTCACGGCACAGCAAAGATAACTCCTCCCCAGCAGTGTTCCCTCTAAGTGTGAGCTGGCTCACAGATTTTTAGCCTCCGGCTCACACGTATCTGCCTTAGGAAAGGATGGCTCCAGAGCAAACTAATTTATGCGGCAGCCAAATGGCTCACTCACAACTGTAATGCCAGTAGCTCACAAAGTAGAAGTTTTGCTCACCAGACTCCACAGCTTAAAGGGAGCATTGCTCCCCAGGATGGTTTTTGCGAAAGGAAACCGCTTGTGGGGGAAACCAGAGCCCCACCTCCCCCTACAGGGCCACTCCGAACCCATTTGGACCCTCCCTTTTAGTGTGTTTGCTTTTAGAAGCCGTTCCCCACAACTGCTGTCTGGCCACAGGGAACACATGAAAGCACGCATAAACAAGCCCGGGGGGGGGGGGGGGGTGGTGTAAGGTTTGTGTAGGGGGGGAGTGATGTATAGTTTGGTTCTGAATTAAACATTTGTGCCAGTCTGGCCAGGGTATACGGCCTCTGGTCTAGCAACTTAACTCAGGGCAGGCGCTGTCTTTTCCTCCTTTCCAAGAAGCAGTCAGTCTCCCTGGAAAGGAGCCAGTCCCCGTTCCCAAAGAGGCTCTGAAGTGGAGTGGAATGGAAAACGGTCACAGCACCTCTGGCCCTGAAGTTCGGCCCAGCCTGGCCCAGCCCCGCCTGGATGGTTTGCAGGCTTGATCATCCACCCTTCCCATCAGCCAGTGGGTTGACTCGGGTCTTTGCAGCTCCTCCGTCATGTGGTTCTTTGCAGTCCTTACCTTTCCCCTGCTTTTGGTGACCGGGGAGCCAAGAGGAACACAAGCGGGAGGCCAGGAGGGAATCCCCATCGAGCGGCTTTTCATCCAGTTCTGGAGCTGCTTGACAATTCGCCTGGAGTGGCAGCCTGCAAAGACTACTGTCCTTTCCTGCGCTAGCTCTGGCTGAGCCAGCATTTTGCACAACTACAGCAACAGCAGGCAGGGTGAGGCTCCAAGAGCTATCAAGAGCTATCAGAGAGGGCACCATCTGGGTCTCGGCCTGCAGCATTTGGCAGCCCCGTGGCTCCCCAGCACCAACAGCTGACCCAAATGTAAACTCAGCCAGCTGGCAGAGGAAGGAGGAGCCGCATTACGCCCCGGAGCCTTCCTAAGTGGAACAGAAACAAGGAGCTGGAAGGGACCTCGAGGGTCCTCTAGTCTAACTAGGGTTGCCAGACACCCCCCCCCCCGATCTGGGGGGGTTTCCCCGCTTTTTGGGGTGTTCAACCTGCCCCCAAGCCCGAACATCCACAACCATCCCTCTCCCTTCTCTCTTGAATGAGGGGAGGGAGAAGGGTGGCTGCAGGCTGCATGCCTGAATTCCAAGCAGCATTGCCGCTTGGAGATCAGGCGCATGGGGACCTCTTTAAGTGCTTGCAGCCGGCGGGGACCGGGCCCCGTGTGTCTGATCTCTGGGCAGTAATGCCACTTGGAGATTGGGCAAGTGGGGCCCACCAGCTGCAACCACTTAAAGAGACCCCTTTAAGTGCCTGCAGCTGGTGGAGACCGGGACCGCATGTCTGATCTCCAATGGGTAATGCCGCTCGGAGATTGGGCGTGTGGGGCTGCCGGTTGGAAGCACTTAAAGGGATCATTTTAAGTGTTTGCAGCCAGTGGGGACTGGGACCCACACACCTGATATTCACATTGTAATGCCACTCGGAGATCGGGTGCATGGGGCTCCCAGCTGAAAGCACTTAAAGGGACCCCTTTAAGTGCGTGCACCCAGTGGGTACCGGACCTTGTGTGTCCGATCTCCAACTGGTAATGCTGCTCAGAGATCGAGCATGTGGGGCAGCCAGCTGGAAGCACTTAAAAGGACCCCTCTAAGTCCTTGCAGCCAGCAGGGACTGGGCCCTGTGCACTTGATCTCCAAGTGGTAATGCCACTCGGAAAGCAGGTGAGTGGGGCCCACTGGCTGCAAGGACTTAAAGGGACTGCTTCAAGTGCTTGCAGCTGGTGGGGACCAGACCCTACACACCTGATATCCACGTCGTAATGCTGCTTGGAGATCGGGTGCATGGGGCTCCCAGTTGGAAGCACTTAAAGGGACTCCTTTAAGTGCTTGCAACCAATAGGGACCAGACCCCACTCGCCTGTTCTCCAAGTGGTAATGCTGCTCGGAGCTCAGGTGCGTGGGGCTGCCAGATGGAAGCACTTAAAGGGACCCCTTTAGGTGCGTGCAGCCGGTGGGGACTGGGCCCCCTGTGGGGCAGCCAGTTGGAAGCACTTAAAAGGACCCCTCTAAGTGCTTGCAGCCGGTGGGGAATGGATTCCATGTACCTGATCTCCAAGTGGCAATGCTGCTTGGAGATTGAGCTAGCAGGGCCCACTGGCTGCAAGCACTAAAAGGGTGCTCTAAGTGCTTGCACCAAGCGGGGACTGGGCCCTGTGCACTTGATCTCCAAGCGGTAATGCCACTCGGAGAGCAGGCGAGTGGGGCCCACTGGCTGCAAGGACTTAAAGGGGCTGTTTCAAGTGCTTGCAGCAGGTGGGGACTGGGCTCCGCGCACCGGATCTCCAAGCGGTAATGCCGGAGATCAGGCGTGTGGGGCTGCCAGCCGGAAGCACTTAAAGGTGTCCCTTTAAGTGCTTCTGGCCAGTGGCGATCGGGTCCCACAGGCCTGAATTCCAAGCGGCATTGGTGCTTGGAGTTGAGGTGCGCAGCAGCGGCTGCCTCCTCCCCTCTTGCAAAATTGAAAGGGCCCTCCACCAGATCGGCGGGCCCTTTAAATCTTGCAGGAGGATAGGGAGAGGGGTGGCCTCCTGCGATAGTTTTCGGGGGTGGGGTTTGGAGCAGGGACATCCCTAATGCAACATCATTATGTCGGGGATGCCCTGCCCTCTCCAGGAACGCCCCCCAAAGTCCCCCGCTGGGGAAAAAGACAGACTTGGCAACCCTAAGTCCAACCCTTCTTCAACACAGGAAATTCCCCTCTGTGGTAGGGTTGCCAGCCCCCAGGTCAAGGCAGGGGTTCCCTCTCTCCTGGGGGCTCCAATCCACCCCCCCGCCAGTTGGCTGGTGGGGAAGTCACACCCCAAATCAAACCCCCAAGAGCGACCACCCACCCGGCCACCCGCCTCCCTCCGCTCCTGCCCAATATAAAGGGTTTCAGCAGATTGGCGGGGACCATGTGGCCTGCCGACCAGCTGGAGGGCTCTTTCAATCTAGCAGGAGCTGTGAGAGGGGCAGTTCGGAGCCACTTGCTTGGCTCGCAAAAAGACCCTTTTAAAGGTCTTTTTGTGAGCCAAGTGTGTGACCCACAACTGCCCCCCTCCCTCCTGCTGGACTTAAAGGGCCACATGGTCACCCACCGATCAGCTGATGCCATTCAAATCAGGCCGGAGGGGAGGGAGAGGGGTGGCCCGGCAGGTGGTCGCTCTTCGGGGCAGGGCTTGGGGGGGGGGCTTGGGGGATTCCTGCCCACCCTTGGGGCATTCCCACCCACCTCCAGAATCCCCCCCCAAACCCCCCAACTGGAGTGACGAGAGGACCTGGCAACCCTACTTTGTGACCCTTGCTGTGTGTCCGGAGGAAGGGGGAAACCCTCCAGGATCCCTGGCCAGGCTGGCCTAGAGAGAGATTCCTGCCTGACCCCAAAATGGCCATTGGCATTACCCTGGGCGCGTAAGAACTGGCCATGAAAACCGAGCTGGGTAGAGACTCCAGTTTGGCCTTCAGGCCAACAGCTTCTTTCCGCCCGGAGTGAAAGAGAGCAGCCTTGCAATGATAGCAAATGCATTCTTCTGTGGAACTGGCACCATTCCTCTGTTGAGGCGGTAGTAACAGATGCTTCACCTGTTGTCTGTGAATGGTAGTACTGGCAGGGTCTGATCTCTAAAGGCTCCGTAGAATATTATTTTCCAGGAGCCCCCTTTGAGTTAGATTTGAAGATAATATGTGGCCAGGGGGAATGTAAGAACACATGTAACAAGTTAAAAATGTTACATGCAGTTTGACTCTGTTTGTGCTAAATGTGAGAGATTGAAAAATATAGCACCTTCTTGAATGTGTGGTGGAATTTTTGGAGGTCTAGGAACCCTGGGATGAAATACTGAGTTGTCGTGATTTTGTGTGACCTTGTAACCCTCCCTGAGCCCGTTCGTGGGGAGGACAGGATAGAAATGGAATCAATTCAATAATTAATTAATTAAAACCAAGGGAATGGTCACCAGCTACTGGACTGTGTCCGGAATTCAGTCCCATCCTGTCTCTTTGCCTGATAACATCTTGGGCAGCGGGAGACCCCCCAAAGCAGCCTGCAGGTGAGGAATCGCTCCAGGCTCCTGTGGGATTGTAGAAAGGGAAGGGAGGTGGAGCCGGTGGGACTGCCGAGAAGGGGGCCACCTCTTGTTCTCAGCCATCCTGAGTCTCTCTGAAGGAGGAGCCTTTGGGGGACCGGGCTGCTCTCTTTCACTCAGGGCAGCAAGAAGGTGTTGGGCTCAAGGCCGAACTGGAGCCTCCAGCTCAGTTTTCATGGCCCATCCTTCCATGCCCAGGGTAATGCTGATCACCATTTGGGGGTCAGGAAGGGATTCCCCCCAGGCCAGATTGGCCAGGGATCCTGGAAGGTTCCCCCCCTTCCTCTGGGCACAGAGCAGGGGTCACAGGGGAGATTTCCTGTGTTGGGCAAGGGTTGGACCAGAAGACCCTTGAGGTCCCTTCCAGCCCTATGTTCCCCTTGGAAAGGCTCGGGGTCGTAATGCGGCTGGGTTTACGTTTGGGTCAGCCAGTGGTGCTGGGGAGCCACAGGGGGCTGCCGACTGCCCCTCTGCCCCTCTTGATAGCTCTTGATGGTGCTCCACCCTCGAGTCCCTCCGCCATTTTGAAGCAGCCTCACCCTGCCTGCTGATGCTGCGGTCAAGCAGGCCGATGCTCCTAGCGAATTGTCAAGTAGCTCAAGAGCCGAGTGAAAAGCTGCTATGTAGGAATTCCCTCCTGTGCCATCACCAACACGTTTCCATGAGGCTGCCTGCTTTCAGTGTGGGTGGAAACCCAGACCCTGCCCTGCCCTCTCCCGGGCAGCAAGGACTCCACGGCTCACCCTGCTCACAGCCTCACTCTAGCAACTTCCAGCACTGGAAGCACCACACAGACTTCCCGGGGGCCTGTTTGGATGGTGCAGGGCCCACGAGGGGACAGGACAGCCAACATTGCCCTTTCAGAAACAGGCAGTCAGGGAGCAAAGTAAGGTGAGTGAAATTCAGGGCCAGCACCTTTAACCTTAAAAGAAAGGGACTCACTCCAAAAGAACATGAGAACGTAAGAGAAACCAATGTTGGATCAGGCCAAATGGCCCATCCAGTCCAACACTCTGTTGCACAGTGGCCAAAACCACTAGGTGCCAACAGGAGGTCCAGCAGTGGGGCCAGGACACTAGAAGCCCTCCCACTGTTGCCCCCCCCCCAAGCACCAAGAAGACAGAGCATCACTCGCCCCAGAGCCCCTATCTATACCTTGTTGCTAATAGCCACTGATGGACCTCTGCTCCATATATTTATCTAATTCCCTCTTGAAGCCGTCCATGCTCATAGCTGCCACCACCTCCTGTGGCAGTGAATTCCATGTGTTAATCACTCTTTGGGTGAAGAAGTACTTCCTTTTATCAGTTCTAACCCGACCACTCAGCAATTTCATGGAGTGCCCACGAGTTCTTGTATTGTGAGAAAGGGAGAAAAGTACTTCTTTCTCTACCTACTCTATCCCATGCATAATCTTATAAACCTTGATCATGTCACCCCTCAACCGTCGTTTTTCCAAGCTAAAGAGCCCCAAGCGCTTTAACCTTTCCTCATAAGGAAAGCGTTCCA
>NW_015175429.1:79549-79679 GCF_001447785.1 Gekko japonicus
GCCTTTCTGGGGCCCCTCATGGCTATGGGCTGGCATGATGGAGTCATTTTTCCACACAGAGCCCATATTAATAGTGGCCACAGGGGCCGTGAAGTGGCTCAGGTACATCTTTTGTTGAGGCAAAGGGAGG
>NW_015175429.1:80125-83161 GCF_001447785.1 Gekko japonicus
GCAGCACGCAAAGCCAGGGGCATGAAACGCTGATCGCCTTGTGGAGAGCAAAGATGCCTGCAGGTCCCGTAGTGCCCGAAGCCGTGTCTTTTCTGGATCACTGAGGCACAGCATGGGGGAGAGCTGTGTCCATCAGTCGAGGCGGGAGGATGCTGAGGAGCCAGCGTCCCACTCGGGGTCCAGAATCCCTGGGCCTGCTCCCAGCAGGAGAGTGACAGGCTGGCCTTCTGGGCTTTCTACAGGGGGCGGGGCATTCAGCACCCCCCACACTTTGGCTCCACCTTCCTTTCAGAGCAAGCCAAGGAAGGCCTCCGGGTGCTGCTGCAGGAGCTGCTGAGGGAGGACCCGTCTGCTGGGCATCTGGCGGGGCTCCTTGACGTAAGCGTGTGGGAGAGAAGATGGTGGTGGACGCAGGTCTCTTTGGAGGCTGGGAAGCAGAGGTGGGCCTGGCAGGGAGAAACGATCACATGAGCGTCAGCAGAACCACACAAACCAACTTCTTTAGACTCTAGGTCTGAACACCTTAAGACAAAAAAGTTATTCTCTGTAATTATTGGACACCTAGCAGATTTCGTGAATTGGGTTTATTGGGTTGGAGATGTGTTGGAACTGTCAGCAGTGAAGACCGGGTCCAGCCTATACGTTATATGGGCATGTCCCGTTTTCAGCTGGCCTTCGGGTGGTAGATGCCAGCCCCGGGCTGGGAAATCCCCTGGAGATGTGGAAGTGGAGCCTGGGGAGGGCAGAATTTGGAGAAGCGGAGGAGCCCTGTCAGAGTGTAACGCCATACAGCCCACCTTCCAGTGAAGCCATTTTCTCCAGGGGAACTGAGCTTTGCAGGGTTTCCAGGCAGCGCCTGACAAATTGGTGGAAGCAGCATGACGGGAGAATTAAGAAACAAACCAACCGCAGCCTCACATCCTCATTGGATGTTCTTTGAGGAAGTGACAAAGGGCGGCTGTAGGAATCACTGGCCCATAGAGTTTCCAGCGATTGCCAGCGCTACCCTTCCCCTTTCTCACTTCCGGTGAGAACTTCCAGTAAGTACCTGAGGCTGCACTAAAAATAAAAATCCAAGGGGCGGTGGGGAACAGGACCCTGGGGGAGGGGGATTCCCCAACCTGTGTCCTCTGGACAGCGACTGCAATTCCTGAAGATCTCTGGGCTCTGGGTGGAAAACTGGATGAGAGGAGATTTCACCGAGTGGGAGCATTATGCAGGGAGAGAGCATTATGCAGAGATGACTGCTGAGCAGGAAAGGATTCACTGGGTCTACACATATTCTGCTCTGAAGAAGCCGTATGAAACAGGGGTTGGAGCAGGCCTGTCTGCGGATTCCTGACCTTTCTGCTATTTGTCTACAATCCAATCATAGTACAAGAAAGGCACCAAGACAATTTACTGTTTGTAAGGACTTTAGATTATTGGACTGTGCTCGTCAACATTGGGGAATCACTTGTCACGTTTATTCTTGTATGAATGTACAGAAATGTATTTGTATCAATCACTTCATTACAACAGTCAGCGACCAGCAGTACAGTTTGACTGAGAAATGCAAAAGCCAGCCACCAGCAATACAGTTGGGTTGACATTTTTTTTTAAAGATAAAGAGAGATAAAATTGTCTTAAAAACATGCAAAATCATGCCAAATAACTACAAAGTCATGCTGCCAAAAGGGATTTTCAATGCTTGTAAACCTGAGCACAGAATTTAGCCACCTGTTGAGTAGTCTGGTGGTTTCTATCTGACAGGTGACAATTGAGCTTGATTTTATTTGATTCCCCCAGGAAATCTTTTTAGCAGTGGGCTGATACTTTCCGATCGGACCTTTGTGTAGTTAGGACAGTTTTAAAAAATGTGTTCTATAGTCAGTAATGTACTTGTATTAGCATTAGCATTAACAGTGATCTATTTTAAATATATATATATATATGGAAGAGTGATATGCCCTTCATAGATATACCACGGTTGCCACTGACTATTTTCTACTCACTTATCCCGCGATCTCTACCGTGAGATATTCGGTGTCCTTTTGATGCTCATCTGGGGCAGCTCTTGTGAGAACTCAACAGGCACTTGAAGACGCCCTCTGCCTCCTCATCCGCCTCCCCTTTCTTGACCTGCTGCCTCTTTCCGACTGAAGGCTGAGGGGCCTGACTCTCGGCACTTCTCCTCGTGTTCCCCACAAGAAGCTCTGCCGGTCCATTGAACTCAAGGTCATTTGCTCTGACTGGCAGCAGCAGCTCTCCGGAGTGTGGAGTAGACAAAGACGTTTCCTCGGCACCTGCCCTGAGTTAGGATTTTGGATCCAGGCAGATTGAATCCCAGAGGAGACCTGCCGGGATACTTTTTACTGGAACGTGATCTTGGAAAACTAAAGAATGTACAGGAGGCGTGAGCCTTTCCGGGAGGACACCACACTCTGCCAGCCAGCTTCCTCTGAAGACAGAGACCCAAGGAATCCCACAACCTCCCTCCCTGGCGGCTCAGCCAGGTCTGAAGGGAAAGGGCGGTTTAACTGTCTTTGGGGCTCTAACTCCCACCTCCCACCTGCTCTCCCAAAATTCCAAAGGCCCTGATTGGCTGCTACCTGCCCCATGAATATTCCAACCAGGTTTAAAGGCAATTGGTCATTTTCAGGAAATGGGCAGGACTTTGACTTGTCCGTCACACCGGTCTATATTAGCCCCACCTCTGAGGGACTCTTAACCACAGAGACAAAACTTCCTGCTAACCACCACTTGGTATTCAAGAGCTGCACAAACCAGGTTTAAAGGCAATTGGTCATTTTCAGGAAATGGGCAGGACTTTGACTTGTCCGTCACACAGGTCTATATTAGCCCCACCTCTCTGGGACTCTTACCACAGAGACAAAACTTCCTACTCCCCACCACTTGGTATTCAAGAGCCGCACGTTTGGGTTCCAGCACTTGGCAGACAGGAAGGGGAAAGGGGAGGCAGGGCACACACTTTGAAAGAGGTCTTTGAAAGAAAAGGACGAGGCTCCGAGGGAGACTGGGAATGACGATGGAGAC
>NW_015175429.1:83272-83456 GCF_001447785.1 Gekko japonicus
AAAGAAGGCAAACTGAATGCCACGTTTCTGTCAGCCGTTTTCTTTGCCTGGACGGAATGTGGCGACTTGCAAGTGCCCTGGGCACTTTTCACACAGGCTAAATAATGTAGTTTCAATCCACTTTAGCAACAATTTGTGAGTGGGTGTTGCCATTTCACACAGTAAAATCCAGTTGCAAAGTGGA
>NW_015175429.1:85883-89430 GCF_001447785.1 Gekko japonicus
GGGGGGGGACATGGGGGGACGCAATCCCCCCGGGTGAGGTGCGGGAGGGTGGGGCCTGGAGCTCCCTGCTGGTGCCCGCTGGAGGTCGCCGCCGGCTGTGGGGAGGACACACTTCCGGTGATGTCAGGGGGTGTGGCATATGCTAATGAGTTATGCTAATGAAGGGGGGACGCCATCCCCCCGGGTGAGGTGCGGGAGGGTGGGGCCTGGAGCTCCCTGCTGGTGCCCGCTGGAGGTCGCCGCCGGCTGTGGGGAGGACACACTTCCGGTGATGTCAGGGGGTGTGGCATATGCTAATGAGTTATTCTAATGAGTCCCCCTAGCTCTTTTTCTACGAAATGACCCCTGCCTCCGGGGACCTGATCCATCCCTTGGGCCACATGTTTGACACCCCTGCTTTACATTGTTGCTACATTGCGTTTGCAAGATCTTCCACTAGGGGCAGCATGTACCAGTTAGAAGATCACATGACTCTCCACTCTCCAAGAAGGCAGACAAAATGTTTAGGCCAGCGTCCAGTTATAGTGGAAGGGTTGGTGTTGGAAGTGGAAGGGTTGGAGCATTCTAAATCCATCTTTAAAGAGCAACTTTGGACAGATAAGTTGCAGGGATGTTCTCATCCTTTCCCTTAATTACTTTAGTGACATTAGGTTACATCTTGACTGATTTATTCATTTTAAAACTTTGTAAGGTTGGAGTCAGGTTGTTTTTTTTTTTGAAGCAACATGGCAATGATCAGAGCTGATCAGGGATTAAATTTCCCATTTTTAGATATAAAAGAAGAAATTACAAATCATCCATCAAAAATGTATTCTCACAAATTGGGAGGCCATAAAAGAAAAGAAAGGACGAACAGAACATGAAAAAGGGGACCAAAAAACCCTCTTTCAAGATGGATTAAAGGCGCCTTTGAAAAAATTCTCATTCGATCCTCCTACAGAATTAGAACAAGAAAAAAACCTCTTGAAAACCTCATCCCCAAACAAGGAGCAGTTGATTTGGGTAATAATGTACAGGATTTTGATAAAGGAGCACATGCAGAAAATGACAAAAATGAACTGAAAGAAACAGAGATAACAGGCTTGGGTGGAAGTGAGTTTGGAAAATGAGAGGAGTACTATAGGCCTCGACACTGGTTGCATCACAACTGAGTTTCCTTCTCAGAAAGAAACAGGAAAAGTAAGTTACCAATGGCCACATCTCATTGCCTAAAGCATTCCCAAAAGACACCAGCAATCCAACTTTTCCACAAAGCATACTGAAATTTCAAACAAGCATTATACTGTTTTCCATGTCAATTCTTTTGGCACAAAACTAGCAGCTCTTTGTCTAAATCTGCACTTGCATCAGTTGAAGGCTGGATGGCTAGTGGGAAGTGGTGGAAACTATGCAACAGGATCCCAGAACATGAAAAAAGCAATAGCCACAGAGAATGTTACCTAGCTTGGCGAGAACTGGAAAGGCACCTGCTGTCTGGGACAGGAATTAACACCGTCTTAGAAGCATCAATCAAAACTGAAGCCGTGAAATGGTCCAATACTTTAAAGCACATCACCTATGTTGTACTCTTCTTGGGAGAACATGGTCTGGCTTTTAATGGTTCATTCCATCACATTGGTGATTCAAACAATGGAAACTTTTTAGAACTACTCTCCAGCTGGGACCCCAACCTTCAAAAGCATGTGCTACGTGTACAGGAGTCACAGAAGAGGGGTGAGGGACTTCAAGTTCATTATCTGTCTCCTGACTCACAAAATGAATTTATTGCAGAATGACCAAATATTGTGAAACAACATATTTTGCTTGGGAGGCAGTCTTCTAAGTACTTCACAGTAATAGTGGATGCCACACCAAATTCCTCACATAGAGAACAAACAACATTTATTTTGAGATTCATAATTTTAAAAGAAACACAGTATGAAAGTCAAGAAACATTTCTAAGAAATTGCTCAATTGATAACTGATACTTTGAAAGAACATGGTATTCCCCTCCAGTGACTGTAAAGCTCACGCTTATAATAACGGACCAAATATGCCTGGAAGATGCAGCGGCACAGAAGCAAAAATACAAGAACTGTGCCCAACAGCAATTTTTTCACCTTGCAGATGTCATACACTTAATTTATGTGAAAATGCTGCTGCTGCTGAATGTATACCTAAAGGAATAACTTTTTTTTTAACAATTCAGACTATCTACCACTTGTTTAGTTCCAGTCCCAAGTGCTGGGAAATACTTGAAAACCCAATGGGCTGTTCTCTTCATGGTATGTCTAAAACAAGATGGTCAGATCATATTAAAAGTGTAATGCCTTTTGCAGCTCACCTGCCTGGAATTAAATTAGCACTGCAAGACCTCCTAGAACTAAATTTGACATCCAATACAAGAAATGAAGTCCAGGGAGTTTTATTCTATGTGACATCTTTTGTCTCTGGTACAAAATATTAGCTCGCATAGACAACTGCAATAAGGTAATCCAAGCCAGAAATGCCACATTGGATGTTGACGTGGAAAACACTGAAACAGTCCTCACGGATCTTACAAAACTTTGAAATGACTGTAAATGCATATGGAATGAAGCCAAAATTGTTGCATCAACCTTTAAGATAGAAATAAAATTCTCTTGTGGATGTGGTGGAGCTATGCACTAAGGGTATCTATTTAGCTGGGGTATTTATCCAGATATTGGAAATGTCCAAGCCCTGAAAAATCTCAAAAATATTTGGGATTTTTCGGGACCACCCGATAGCTGGAATTAAAGGATGTTTAAAGGGATTGCAGTCCCTTTAGATGCCTTCTGGATGAAGCTGTGGCTTGGAGAAGGCATTTAAAGGGACTGTAAGCCCTTTAAATGCCTTTGGAGTTCAGCCACAGCTTGCATAAGACATTTAAAAGGACTGTGTTCCCTTTAAATGCCCTTTCCCCTCTCCATTGGAAACAACAAAGGAAAGGGCACATTCTTCTGGGGCCCACAGAATTGGACCCTCTGGTCCATTCTTTCTGAAACTTGGGGGGGAGGGGTTAAGAGACGCATCAGCTATTCTGCAAATTTGGTGCCTCTAACTCAAAAAACAGCCCCCACAGAGCCCCAGACACCCCTGGAACAATTATTATACCCTATGGGGACCATTGACAATAATGATCCCTATAGGATATAATGGAGCCCCAAAAATTTGACAATCCTGAATATTTACCGAATCCAAACACCATACTGGTATTGGGATTGGGGATATTGGGAAATACCAATATTTTTCGGGTCCAATATACCCAAAACCGAAAAATTCCATTATTATTTTTTGCATACCCCTAGTCTCTTTGCACTCACAGGGATGCAGGATGTACAGATGTATCTACAGATGGGTTGTGATTCTTCTCTGCAGTGGGACGAGACCAGCTTCTTTGTCCCTCCACCCAAATCCAGGTCATCTGTTTGCCTTTGTTAAGAAATATTCCATTACTTGCTGGTTTATCCAATTAAACATTTGTTCAATGTCTTGTGTCTTTTCCTCTCCCAAGTATTTAATATTTGAAAAACTGTTCTCATGCAGA
>NW_015175429.1:93458-118943 GCF_001447785.1 Gekko japonicus
GTTCGTCCCCAGCCCGTAGCTTACCGCCAAAGATCCGGAGTTAAAAAGTACCACCCACGAGCTACTAGCAAACAGTTTGCCACGAGCCACAGACAGACTGTCTCCATCTGATCACCCCAGTACACGCCTTTTGCCCTGTTGAAGCGCTGCATGAACCACGCGCTGACGAAAACAACGTGGTTTGCCGCCGACGAGTCTGATCACATTGCAGAGGCTCAAATTGCGATGGCGCTAATAGCCACACCTCCTCCCCACGTTATCTGGCCCGTGTGACCGGGGCCGTAGTAAGACACAGGGAGGGGGAAACAAACGTGACCCAAAAATTGGAATTAAGAACCACAAGGGTAAGAAAGAAGTCTAATAAAAGGCCAATATAAAAAACCTAGTTGAAACTTATAATATACAAAAATACATGTATTTATTAGAAGGGCAGTTAAAAACAAATAAGGGCCCAATGATCTTGCTGCATAAGTAAGTAAGTAATATGGCTATTTTTACTACACTGTAAGTTAAAAAATATTTGATTATTTATATTCATATTCAATTTTCTTTTTTCTACAGCTCTCCCTTTCTTGGTCCAGCATTAACGTATTGGTTATCTGATTGTAATATGTAATATTGTAATGTGTACCTCAAACTGTTTGACGTCTAAAGAAGGCCCCCAATAGGGCAGAAACACATCAGGTCATGTGTATTGGCCCTCGTGTTCAGGCCACTTGAACTTTTCAACGAGGCTTTCATGGGGCCCTTATTTGTTTTTTACTGCCTTTCTAATAAATACATGTATTTTTGTATATTATAAGTTTTAACTAGGTTTTTAATATTGGCCCTTTATTAGACTTCTTTCATACCCATGAACTAATAGCTCAACAGGACTCCAGCAGTGTAGGATCCTTTCCTGGTTTGGGTATAATGACTGTTTTACTCTCCTTCTACGACTGTGGGAGCTGTTTGTTGTTCTCAATTGCATTAACAGTTTGTAAGTGAGGGCAGCTTGTGACTGTGGCAAATGTCTGGTAATATTCAGGTCAGACCTTCAAGGCCTGGGAACTTAAAAAAAAAAGACTTTTAGCAGCAGATAGTCACGTATCCTACCACATGCTCCCACGCGGCAGCGCCCTCACCCTCTTTTGCTGCCAAAGGAGAAGGTTGTCCTTTTGGAGTCTCCAGTTTTCACACTGGTGAGGAATTGCTTCCCCTGTTCCCTGGGGTTGCTCTGGCCTCTGAGTTTATACCATGGCTTAGAAAGCCCTTTTCAAAAAATGTACTCCTTGTGGAGCGAAGATTACCCAAACCGATGAACATGTCTGTTTTGTTTGGGTGAAGGGCACAATGTTCCCACATGTAAGGCCTGCCAACGTTTCACCCCGAAAGCTCGGGGGCACAGGGCATCAAATCTTAAAGCAGCATTGTGGGAGAAAGCCCTCAAAACTTTGGAGCCTTCGTCCCCAGTGATTGCCTACCTTCTTAAGAACATAAGAACATAAGAGATGCCAATGTTGGATCAGGCCAAAGGCCCATCCAGTCCAACACTCTGTATCACACAGTGGCCAGAAATACCAGTGCCATCAGGAGGTCCACCAGTGGGGCCAGGACATTAGAAGCCCTCCCACTGTTGACCCCCCCCAAGCACCAAGATGACAGAGCATCACTTGCCCCAGAGTCCGTATCTATACCTTGTGGCTAATAGCCACTGATGGACCACTGCTCCATATGCTTATCTTATGTAAGGTTGCCATATATTCCCTTACTTGGACAATTGGCTGTTGATGGCAGACTCCAGCGACCAAATATTGTGGCATCGCTCTCTAGTTTTGGAGACCTGCCAAAGATTGGGACTCTTTGTGAATTGGGAGAAGTCCCGTTTAGTCCTGTCCCAGAGGGTACAATTTATAGGGGCCATATTGTATTCCTTAGCGGGAAAGGGTTTCTTGCCCCCCTGACAGAGTGCATGCTATCTCTGTTTTAGTTAGACAGGTTAGACTGAACCGGTTCCAATCGGTTTGGAAAATCATTTGCCTTTGGGGGGTATATGGCTTCTACGGCAGCAGTATTGCCCCTTGCCAGGTTACATATGCGGCCCCTACAGCTTGTGAAAGGGCAGTCTTACATGCCGAAAGGCATACATTTTCTGTTCCCAGACCTGTTGTCTGTTCTTTGTCATGGTGGCTCTCACATGACAATTTATCCCAGGGCATTTCCTTTGGAGTTCCTGAGCATGAAGTCATCCTTACTACAGACACTTCCCTCTTGGGATGGGGCGCCCACTGTGAGGGATTGTCTGGAAGGGGTACGTGGTCAGAAGATGAGAAGCAGCTTCATATTAATCTGCTAGCATTGTGGGCAGTCCGTCATGCCTTTAGCTGTTTTTCCGATATCCTGCGGAACTGGTCCATAGTTGTCCAAACAGACAAGACTGTTACAAGTATAAGTTTATTGTCTTAGCCATAGGCCATATCATCAGATTATAAAGTGGTAATGTAAACAATAAAAAATATATCAGTATACTCCTATACTCCTTCTTGTTGTTGTTCAGTCGCACAGTCGAGTCCGACTCTTCACGACCCCATGGACCAGATCACTTCAACTTTGCATTAAATACTAAACTCATTTTGATTTTCCTTGTTGCTAAGGCAAATAATGCCATTCTGCTAGAGACATCATGGTCAAGGTCCGAGAGAGACCAGTTCTGTAACTCATTTACAACAACAACAACAACAAGGTAGTAAAATGGAGGAGGAATATTACCCAGTAGGCTGATTTTTACCACTCAGAGATTAAACTGCTTCAGGAGACCCGGGCCCAGCCCCCCAACCTACCCTAGCCTGGAATGCTATAGAGTGTATAATGCCTTTGCTACGAAGTTCCATAATAAAGGGAGAGGCTGCAGGGGGCTTGTAGCAGCAATTAAGAGAACCCTACAGATGGAGGTGGAGCTTATTCCTCAGACTGTTACAATGTTTTGTTTAAACAAGCAAGGGTCTAGGAGTCTATGCCAAGAGGTTACTCTGACGTGGTTCATGGCACTGAAGCTCAATGCTTCCATTCAGGCCATCCATATCCCCAGGAACTTAAACACGGAGGCCGACAGGTTGCACAGAGTGGGAATACGCTCTCATGAACGGTCCATAAAGGCCATATACCTGGAACTGTTCTTCACACTTGGGGGGAGTCCCAGAGGTCGACCTTTTTGCAACGAGAGAAAACATAACTGCAAGATTTTGCTCTTGGCCAGGGAAAGGCATAGGTTCCCTGGGGGATGTGTTCCAGATCCATTGGGAAGGGTCTGTTTTCTACGCTTTCCCTCCATTTCTCCTCCTTATCGGTTGTTATAGAAAAAGCCAGGAGGGAAAGATCGAATATGATCTTGGTAGCTCCTTTTTGACCTTGTTAAATTTGTTCTGGTCCTCATGGATATCTCCTGAGGACAGTGCCTCCCCCTTCCCCAAACAACCAGATTTAATCAATATCGATCAAGTTTTCTTAATGATCTAAATTGTCTCAACCTGATGGTTTGGAGGCTTGGGATAGAGACTTAATATTTTTGCAGGAAGTTAATGACATACTCCAGCATTCACACAAACCTAACACTAGAAAGTCCTATATGTACAAATGGAAGCAATTTCCTCTCTGGTGCAGTGAGAGGGAGATTTCTCCAGGTAGTGCTTCATTGCAAGTTATATTTGAATGTATATTGCACCTGAGGAATAAGGATTTGGCTTTTTCTTCATTAAAGGTCCACCTGGCTGCCATCTCTTGTTACCATGGTGGTGGTGGTGGGGGTCAGTTTTCTCCCATCATTTGTCCAAAACATTTCTTAAGGGATTATGTAATCTTTGCCATTGGTTCCCCTGTAGTCTCTCTCAGTTGTTTTGGTACAGTTGATGCTTAAAACCTTTGAACCCCTTGCCATGTGCTCGTTGGTGGAACTCTCTATGAAAGTCTGTTTTCTAGAGGCTGTTGCATCAGCCAGGAAGGTGAGTTGGCAGCTCTTCAGGTAGGATAGGACCCCCCCCCCCCCCATTTTTGAAGATCTTTCCTGAAAGGGTAATCCTTTGACCCAGTCTTAGGTTTCTCCCTAAGGTGGTTTCCAGGTTCCACTTATCCCAGGGTATTATTTTGCCTGTCTTTTTTCCTGCACCAAGCTCTGAAAATGAGTGATTGTTGCACTCTCTAGATGTTAGAAGGGCCTTATTATTTTACCTTAAAAGAACCCCGGAGTTCCACAGAGATAGAGAACTGTTTCTATGTTTCACTGGTCCTAACAGAGGAAAGAGGGCTTCATCTCAAACTTTGTCCCAGTGGATTGTCTCAACCATTAGGGAATGCTATGGTTTGGCCAGGTTGCCATGCCTGCTAGACATTCACACCCATTCTACTAGAGCTAGGTCTTCTTTGGCAGCTTTGGCTAGACATTCACACCCATTCTACTAGAACTATAGCATCTTTGGCAGTTTTTACAGCTACAGGTAAGTGCAACCTTGCTATCTTGACTAGTAGGTTACTGTGATGTGTATAACGTCTTATACTAATTGGTAAACTCTGAAGTAATAGAATTGATAGAAGTTACGTAAGAACCATCATCTCCTTTAATTGCCACTATGGTTGTCTAATCATTCTTTTTATTAACTATTGTCAGAAGCATTTCATTTTTATCCCCTGAATCAAAAAAGTTTGTTTCACATATAACAGAGACTTAGGTATTCTCACTGTGTCCAAATTTGACAGTTTAGTATTTTCTGTTTCTCTGTATTCCTCACCATATCTGTTAACATTCCATTAGAAGTTCATGACAGACCTAAAGTCTCCCTCATTTGTTCGTTGACCTGCCATTTCTAGATTGCGTGTGTGTAAAGTGCCATCGAGGGGCTGCGGTGGGTCAGTGGTTAAGACGCTGAACTGCAGACCGGAAGGTCGATAATTCGGCAGTTTGAGTCCCGAGTGCTGCGTGACGGAGTGAGCTCCCGTCTTTTGTCCCAGCTCCTGCCAATCTAGCAGTTCGAAAGCAAGAAATTGCATGCCAGCCACATGACCACAGAAACGTCTCTGGACAGCGCCGTGTTCAATTACGTCGGTTCCCGTGCCAGGCGGAGTGATCCGAAGGGACAAGCCATGGCAGGGCACGGGATAATGCAGAGTGACAGAAACGCAGATCTCACAGGGATAGAAGCCAAGGCGCTGCTTTGCTTACAAGCGGAGCGGGAGAAGGAGGCTCTTGCAAACTTGCAGCTTACAAAGATGGGAGCTTTGTCTACTGTTCACTCATGCTGACTTCAGAAGGAAGCAGCTGTGGGGGCCGAGTGGCTTTTCCTGCACACCTAAGCACAACCCGCACTGGGATGTGTGTCAGTCCCATCAGCCATCAAAGACCTCCAGTGGAATATAACTGGCACCACATGTGACAGGCAAGGGTATTCTGAAGCGGTTTGGGAGTTTAGTCAGCAAGGTATGACTTGTCACACTCCCCACGCCCCGATTGCACATTGGCACTCTCCTCACATGTTGCGGAACAGGCTGGAAGACAATTCTGACAGGATAAATTCCATCGTAACGATGCCATGTTCAATTACGTCGGTTCCCGTGCCAGGAGGAGGGATCCGAAGGGACAAGCCATGGCAGGGCACGGGATAATGCAGAGTGACAGAAACGCAGATCTCACAGGGATAGAAGCCAAGGCGCTGCTTTGCTTACAAGCGGGGCGGGAGAAGGAGGCTCTTGAAAACTCGCAGCTTGCAAAGATGGGAGCTTTGTCTACCGTTCACTCATGCTGATTTCAGAAGGAAGCAGCTGTGGGGGCCGAGTGGCTTTTCCTGCACACCTAAGCACAACCCGCACTGGGATGTGTGTCAGTCCCATCAGCCATCAAAGACCTCCAGTGGAATATAACTGGCACCACATTCCACATAAAGCCCAAGTCCCACGGGTAGGTTCAAAGCTCTGATGTGGGATTGCCTCGCACTCCAGGAGATCTTCCTCCAGTTTGATGGAGAGGGTCGCCAACCTCCAGGTGGGACCTGGAGATCTCCCACTACAATTGATCTCCAGATAATCAAAATCAGTGCCCCAGGAGAAAAGGGTACCTCCCCTCCTCAAACCCCACCTCCCCCAGGCTCCACCCCCAAAATCTCTAGGTATTTTCCAGCCTGGAGCTGACAACCCTATATAGATGGGGGGGGGGAAATGACCCTGGAGTTTAGGCCCAGGGAAGCTGAGGTGAGAGGCAGTATGGCACAGTGGCTAGGGTGCTGGACCAGCACTGGGAAGACCAAGATTCAGATCTCCCCTCTGCTGACTTTAGGCCAACCAATCGCTCTCAACGTAACCCGCCTCAGAAGGCTGATTTGTAAATAAAATGGGAGACGGACGATTATGTTTATTGCCCTGAACTCCTTGGAGGAAGGGTGGGATAAAAATAGGGTAGCCAGGTCCCTCCGGGCAGCTAGCAGGGAACGGGGTGGTGGTGAGCTTACCAGGAGTTTGTCCCATGTTTCAGTGATGTACCCACATGGTTTCTACCATAGAGTTTTTGCCCCAAAACCAGAGCATCTCCCTTATGTGTCCATGTCACTTCTGGGTCACATTGAAGTCACACAGGCACGTCGCTGAAATGTGGGGCATTCCTTTGGGGTGGGGTAAGTCCCCCCCACTGGCCCACTAATTGGTGCAGGAGGGGTGGGGCCCAGCAGCTGGGTTGGATCCGAGCTAACTTCCCGCTCACACAAGGCACTTTTGTCAGAGAAATAACACTGCCTCCTGCCTGTCCCCCCTGGTAGTGCAACCCACTTATCTTCCCCAAATGCTGCTTATGGGGTACTGGGAGTCCCAGGGAACCCCACTGGAGGCAACTTGGGGGTCTGCCACAGGAAGAGGTAATTGGTAGACTTTGAGCCAGTTTTGGCACCAAATCTGGGTCCACCTGAGTGGCCAAAGTTATAGACTGATCTGTTAATGTTTTATTTGATCGATCCATCGATCCATCCATCCATCCATCCATCCATCCATCTATCTGATTTCTATCCTGCCCTCCACAAAAGCAGGCTCTGGGTGGGCCATGCAAAATACTAACAAAGATCAGTCAATGTTAAAAAACCTCTAAAAACAACCATTCCGGATTCCCTTAATAAACAAGATGGCATTCCAAAAACTTGTGGTGTCCTGGGCCTGATGCATCAGTTATTTTATAGTTAGTTCCATAATGGTTTGCTCAGAAAACTGTTGGTGTAGTGGTTGGACCTCAGACTTTAATCTGGGAGAACTGGGTTTGATTCCCCACGCCTCCACTTGCAGCTGCTGGATGACCTTGGGCAAACCATAGTTCTGTCAGAGCTGTTCTCTCAAGGACAGCTCTGGAAATAGTTCTCTCAGCCCCACCTACCTCACAAGGTGTCTGTTGTGGGGAGGGGGAGGGAAAGCAGTTTGTAAGCCGCTCTGAGACTCCGAGTGAAGGGTGGGGTATTAATCCAATCTCCTCCTCCTCCTCCTCTTCTTCTTCTTAATTGTCAAGGGTTCAGGACCCAAGAGAATACCAGACAAGAGCTTCTTACATGGGAACTTCTTCTTGCACATAAATTGGGCAGATACAGAGCCACAAAACCAGACTCCAGAGGGCCTACAGCCTGGCTCTGTCTTTTGCTCTTTCAGACAAGTTTTGTTCTTGACTGATTTCCCACAGCCGCTGCCCTGCGCTCGCTCCTCTCTTTGCCCCGATGGTGCGTGTCAATTTCCCACTCGAAGCCGCGTGGCTGCATTTTGACCCGCGGCTTCACCCGATTTCCCCCGCAGTTTATAATCCTGCCCCAGCTTTTTTGAGTGGCTGTTAACAGGCGATGCAGAGCAACTGACAGATAACAGTTTATGTGCATGATCTGCATAATTAGTGAACCGTTTGCACGATAAGCAAATTGTGTGATGCAGATTGGGGGAATGTGAATAGAGCAGCCCTAGGACTGTATAATTGGATGCACATACACATGGCAGTTTAAGAAAACAAACCCTGTGGGGTGGTGCAGCTGATCCAGCATTTGGCTTCACAGAACAAACATCTGCCACACCAAGCACGGAGCTCTCGGAGCTCGCGACAGAGGGAGCTCGCAACAGAGGTGCGAAACTGACTTCAATTTTTATTTAAATATTACATCTCCTTCCTCTTTGTGTATTTCCTTCAGCCTTTCAGGTCATGAGCAATTAATAGGCTGAATTTACTGGGGAGCTCAGACTGGGGGCTTTTTACCAGTATGAGTTAGGGATGGGCATGAACCAGCTGACAAACTAAAATTTGGTTTTTGGCCTGTGGTTCGTGAAGCAATGTTTATAAAACTGGAGAACTGCCACAAACTTTCACAAATTTTGGTTTATAAAGAAGCAGGATTTCTGCTTTCTGCTCCTCACGAAAACAGCTGCTCAGCTGTTTGGTTTAAATGGCTGGGAGCCATTCAAACCACTGGTTTCTGCTTACCCCAAAAAGCCATGGGGAGCAGAATGCAGGGTTTTAAATGACTCTGAGACTGGGGCTGGCTGCCCAAGAATGCCCGTTTAAACAGCTGAGCCACGGGAGCAGGCTGCCCCTGCAGATCAGCTGTTTCGGGCACAAATCTCACGAACGCAGTTCGGTTCATATTTGAGCTGACTGGGTTTATAGGGTTTGAGGTTCAGTTTGGTTCGCTCACAAACCACGAACTAAACCACATTTTTGTGGTTCATGCCCATCCCTAGTCTGAGTCCACCACCTTCATACCCTAAGACTGTCCCGCAAACCAGCCTGCCTATACATTTTTTATTCCCAGAGCAGTATACAGAGTTCCCCCCTTCACCATTTTATCCTCACAATAACCCTGTGAGTAGGGTTGCCACCTCTGGGATGGGAAATACCTGGAGATTTTGGGGGTGGACTTTGGGATGGTGGGGTTTGGGGAGGCAGCTCCATAGGCTATAATGCCACAGAGTCCACCCTCTGCAGCTGCCGTGTTCTCCAGGGGATCTGATCTCTGGATTCTGGAGATCAGCTGTAATAGTGGAATATCTCCAGGCCATACCTTGAGTTTGGCAACCTGACCTGTGAGGCAGAAGATGCTGAGAGAAGATGACAGGTGTGGGGTCACCCAATTCCATGGCTCATGGGGGACTTAAAGCTCCCCAATCCCGGCATGCTACTATAGTTGCCAGGTTCCCCCTGGCCACTGGTGGGGGATGGGGAGCTGATAGGGTTTCCAGATCCAGGTTGGGAAACTCCTGGAGATCTGGAGATGGAGCCTGGGGAGGACAGGGGCTTCAGTGGGGTGCATTGGCCTAGAGTCCACCCTCTAAAGCACCCATTTCCTCCAGGGGAGCTGATCTCTGTAGTCTGGAGATGAACTATAATTCCAGGGGATCCCCAGGTCCAGTGCTCCCTCTAAGCTGAGTGAGTGTGAGCTAGCTCACAGTTTCTTAGCCTCCGGCTCACACATTTTGTCTCAGCTCAGGAAGGGGGGCTCCAGAGCCAACGAATTTATGCAGCAGCCAAATCCCTTGCTCACAGCTTTAATGCCAGTCGCTCACAAAGGCCCCGTTCACACGGAGGATTTGCCACACTAAACGCATGAATGCTGGGCGAATATTTGGGGTGCGATCACACCGCAACATCTGGGAAGCGTAGCGCACCTGTGGCTAACCCGTGGCGTCCCGCCGAAGAGGCGCAGTAAAAAAGTACCGCGGAAAGTGCACTAGTAGCCGGAAAACACGAGGCAGGGGCGGACATCGGATCGCGGGGGCACTAGTATCCTGTGGCATCCAGCCCCTGTCCAGGTCCTGTCGCAAACGGATGTTTTTTGTAAGCGCATGCGCACAAACACATAACTGAAAGCGGTGCTGCTCTGCAGAACTGCGCATGCGCACAAACGCGAAATGCTTGGCGCGCTGCTTCTTTGCCACGCTCCATCATCGCCATGTGATCGCCAGCTAACAGCCTAAGTGCGAAGACTCGGGGGACCGTCTGAACAGGCTACTGTGCTTTAATTTGCTCCAGGGCAAACAGCCACGCCTCCCCCCCGCGTTATCTGGCCCATGTGACCGGGGACAAAGTAGAATTTTTGCTCACAAGACTCCACAGCTTAGAGGGAGCATTGGGCCAGGTCCCACCTGGAGACCAGCATCCCTCATTCTAATCACTACATTACACTGCCTTTCTGACTGCCCCACTTCTATATCGCTGTTGGGGACAACCCAAGGCTTAAGATGCTACTGAACTCAGTCCTCCAAATCAGTCAGGGCTTAGACAGTATCTGTCTCCTGAAATTCAACTGCAACTAAGCTCTCCCAGGGTACTACTCTGTTTTCCTTCGCATTCCACCATAACACCGCTCTCCCCAGAAGTTATTAACACCTCAAGCATGCTTGTTACAACTTTCTCTAATGTAAAAGGAGAGAAAAACAATTTGTTAATTTGTCTTTGAGCCCATGAAAATATCAGAAGAACTGGCATTAAAAACAGGTGAAGAAGAATTCCAGAAATGGGGACAGTGGGAGGGGGAGTGGAAATCTTCTTGGGGGGGTTAGGGGTGGAGAGAAGCAGATCTTCAAGCATGGAAGCTTATTGCCATTTTTAAAGAGAGGAGTTGCCCCTCCCCGCGATCACCACTTTTCAAAATGTAGACGCAATTGGATATCTCGTAAACTGCTCTGATCAGCAGATGTGAACTTTTGTGTGGAATGCTGGCTTAATCAGCTCTGTCATTTGGCATTATTGCACTTCTAACAAGTTGGAGGGTAATTTCACAAGGCTTTTTGTAAAAAGAAAGAGGAGGGAGAGGGAGGGAGGGAGCTGTATCATTTTTCTTTTGATGAAACTCAGCAGCATCTCCAATGAAGTACTGAGTTTGTGGCATAAAGCACTGTAGTTACTCTTTGTTCCGTTGCTTTTAATAAGGAGAAAGTGGGTGTGGGGCAGGCCTGAAGCCACGGGGAGCAGTGTTCCCTCTAAGCTGAGTTCCTGTGAGCTAGCTCACAGTTTCTTAGCCTCCAGCTCACACATTTTTGCCTTAGCTCAGGAAGGATGGCTCCAGAGCAAACTAATTTATGCAGCAGCCAAAATGCTCGCTCACAACTTTAATGCCAGTAGCTCACAAAGTGGAATTTTTGCTCACAAGACTCCACAGCTTAGAGGGAGCATTGGTGATGAACCCTCCTGAATTTGCCCTGCCCCCTCCCTCCTAGTTCCCCCTCCCGGCCCCCCCGCCCCCCCCCCCCCCAGGCCCCCCCCCCCCGGGTACCTGGTGAGTTCAGTCTGAAAAGCAAAGAAACCCAGCCTTAGAAGGAGTGGGGCTTGTTGCATAGTTTAGTTGCCCACGAGGAGGAAGTCTGCTGCAGTTGGGCCGACAGGGCTCTTTTTGTAGCAGGAGCTCCTTTGCATTTTAGGCGACACACCCCTAATGTAGCCTATCCTCCAAGAGCTTACAGATCTCTTCTTACAGGGCCCTGGCAGTAGTGATGCCCTGCCCGGGAAAATCTGTAGCAGAAGCAACGGAATTGAATGGCCACCTCCAGCTGAAGGCGGCCATTGAAACAATCAACCCAGGGAGGGCGGCAGGTTTGGCACCTTGGCCGCTCTGGTGGCTAATTGCAGTTCTCTCCCACTCGCTCCCTCCAGCCCTTGGTAGGGATTATTCCAGGCAGCCGAGAAAAGCCTCCCACTACAGCTACTCCCGTCCATTGATGTTTGTTTGTTGTTCATTCGCACAGTCGAGTCCGACTCTTCGAGACCCCATGGGTCAGATCACACCAGGCCTTCCTGTCTTCCGCTGTCCTCTGAAGATGGCTCAGTTTCATATTCGTTGCATCTATGACACTGTCTAACCATCTCATCCTTTGCCGTCCCCATCTTCTTTGACCTTCAATCTTCCCAGCATCAGGGTCTTCTCCAGGGAGTGCTCCCTTCTCATTGGGTGGCCAAAGTATTTGAGCTTCAGTTTCATTATCTGGCCTTCCAGGGAACAGTCAGGGTTGATTTCCTTTAGGATTGACGGATTTGATCCAAGGGACTCTCAAGAGTCTTCTCCAGCACCATAGTTCAAAAGAATCTATTCTTCAGCGCTCGGCCTTCCTTATAGTCCAACTCTCGCAGCCATACATGACTACTGGGAATACCATTGCTTTGACCATGCGGACTTTTGTTGGCAGGGTGATGTCTCTACTCTTTATTATGCTTTCTAGGTTTGCTATCGCTTTCCTCTCAAGGAGCAGGCGTCTTTTAATTTCATGTCTGCAGTGATCTTGGATCTGAATTTTGCAATGAGTAGCTCATGATCTGAGCCACAGTCAGCTCCAAGTCTTGTTTTTACTGACTGGATAGAGCTTCTCTATCTTTGACAGCAAATTATTTAGTCAATCTGATTTCAGTGTTGCCCATCTGGTGATGTCCATGTGTAGAGTCGCCTCTTAGGTTGTTGGAAAAGGGTGTTCGCTATGACCAGTGTGTTCTCTTGACAATGATGTTAAATGAGCGAAATGCAAATGGTGCTCAGCCAAGGTGGGCCGGGGCGGGGTCGCTGGCTGTGGTCCCCTGGGTGATGGCGCCTTTGGCCTGCTGGTGGCTCTTCAGCAGGTCCCTCTGAGGGAGACATCTAAAGATTTCATGGCAATGGGACTAACAAGTTAACATTAGTTAAAAGGTACCTTTAAGACCAACAAATTTTTCTTCGTGTGCATGCACACAAAAGCTCACATCGTGAATAAAAAATTTGTTGGTCTTAAAGGTGCCACTGGACTCTAACTTTGTTCTACTGCTTCAGACCAGCACGGCTGCCCCACCTTGATCTATTAGTTAAAAGGAGTTGCGTTCTGAATGTTTTGTGTGCGGTTTGCATCGATGCCACCTGGTTTTCTAAATTCACGATTGCAAGAATGTGAGAATGGCATTTAAGTCTCTTCTTGTGTTAGAATGGCATTAAACTCAAATTAGTCACTAATCCAATTAGTAGCTCCCGGTCTTTGACCCCTCATTGGGTGGCCGAAGTATTTGAGCTTCAGTTTCATTATCTGGCCTTCCAGGGAACAGTCAGGGTTGATTTCCTTTAGGATTGACGGATTTGATCCAAGGGACTCTCAAGAGTCTTCTCCAGCACCATAGTTCAAAAGAATCTATTCTTCAGCGCTCGGCCTTCCTTATAGTCCAACTCTCGCAGCCATACATGACTACTGGGAATACCATTGCTTTGACCATGCGGACTTTTGTTGGCAGGGTGATGTCTCTACTCTTTATTATGCTTTCTAGGTTTGCTATCGCTTTCCTCTCAAGGAGCAGGCGTCTTTTAATTTCATGTCTGCAGTGATCTTGGATCTGAATTTTGCAATGAGTAGCTCATGATCTGAGCCACAGTCAGCTCCAAGTCTTGTTTTTACTGACTGGATAGAGCTTCTCTATCTTTGACAGCAAATTATTTAGTCAATCTGATTTCAGTGTTGCCCATCTGGTGATGTCCATGTGTAGAGTCGCCTCTTAGGTTGTTGGAAAAGGGTGTTCGCTATGACCAGTGTGTTCTCTTGACAATGATGTTAAATGAGCGAAATGCAAATGGTGCTCAGCCAAGGTGGGCCGGGGCGGGGTCGCTGGCTGTGGTCCCCTGGGTGATGGCACCTTTGGCCTGCTGGTGGCTCTTCAGCAGGTCCCTCTGAGGGAGACATCTAAAGATTTCATGGCAATGGGACTAACAAGTTAACATTAGTTAAAAGGTACCTTTAAGACCAACAAATTTTTCTTCGTGTGCATGCACACAAAAGCTCACATCGTGAATAAAAAATTTGTTGGTCTTAAAGGTGCCACTGGACTCTAACTTTGTTCTACTGCTTCAGACCAGCACGGCTGCCCCACCTTGATCTATTAGTTAAAAGGAGTTGCGTTCTGAATGTTTTGTGTGCGGTTTGCATCGATGCCACCTGGTTTTCTAAATTCACGATTGCAAGAATGTGAGAATGGCATTTAAGTCTCTTCTTGTGTTAGAATGGCATTAAACTCAAATTAGTCACTAATCCAATTAGTAGCTCCCGGTCTTTGACCCTCCCCCGCCGAAATTTTCTGGCTACGGGCCTGGTGTGTGTGTGTGTGTGGGGGGGGTGAGTTTCCAGGGGCTCTTGCTGACTGTTGTGCTGTGTGATCTTAAGCATATTTAGTCCTAAAGTGGTTCCGCTGAATCAATGAGATTTGCTCCCTGTTAAGCGTGGATGGGATTGGAACTTCAACGGAATGCTGAAAGGCAGCAATTAAAAGATAACTTCATCTCATCATGCATTAAACTGTATTCTATAATTTTAAAAAATGTGACAGCTGTCCTTCTGGCTCACTAAAACACAGTAAGTCCTCATGCATGTCGTAAACGTGCCATGGCCGGCAAGGGGGAAAAACACTAATAAAGCCTTCAGGGTGGACAAAAGGAATTACTACTTTACACAGAGAGTGATCAAAATGTGGAATCTGCTGCCAGAGGATTCAATAGATTCAAAAGAGCTCTCATCCCCACCTACCTTACAGGGTGTCTGATGTTGGGAGGGGAAGGGAAAGGAAATTGTAAGCCACCCTGAGACTCCTTCGGGTACTGAAGGGCGGGGTATGGATGTGAGAAGCACTATGTCTTATTTTAGTCACTAAGCTCTTCCTGTTTTGTGTTACAAAGACATGCTACCTCTAAAGGAAAAGTTCAGCCCCTGGCATAGAATTTGCCTCTTTCACCACTGCTGCACACAGAGTTGACATTTTCATCAAACTGTCCACCACAACCCCAAGATCTCTTTTCTGGTCAGTCACCACCATCGGTGTATTTTTGGGTTTTTCACTCCCAGATTCCCAGATCGTGGTGGTCACTCATCAAAAGTCTGGAATTAATAATCCCCATTAATACCACCGCTGTGTCATGATGAGTGCTGCCGAGGATGAGCTCCTGACCCCAGAAGTCCTGAGTACTGCTGAGGATGAGCTCCCGGCTCCGGCAGAATCTACACCCGACCCCAGTGAAGCCACCGAGCCCGCTACGGCAACAGCTGGGGTGGAACAACGCACATTGGACAGCCCCCTAACACCCTAGCCAAGATGTCCAGGGTGGTTTGGCCCTGGTTAGTACTTGGAGGGAAGACCACCAAGGAAGTCCAGGGTCACTCCGGAGTAGGGTTGCCAAATGTATCTTCGCCGGGAGCAGGGGGCTCCCAGCTGGCGTCCTGTGTGTGTGTGTGCGCGCGCCGCACGCACGTCACCCAGACGTGACGGGAGGACACCAGGCATGCTGGGGGTGGGGCCACGGCCATACCCCGGCGTGCCCACATCACTTCCTGGTGACGCGCACGCCGGGGTGGGGTTTTCCCCCGGGGCCTGATTCCGCGGCGGCGGAAATCGAGCCTCCAAAGCGGGGGTTTACCCGCCACCCGCCCCACTTGGCAGTTCTACTCCAGAGAGGCAGGTAGTGGCCAGCCCCCTCTGTCTCTGGCCCTGAAAACCCCTTGAGGGGTTACCAGAAGTTGACTGTGAGCCAGTCTGGTGTAATGAGTAAGTGTGCGAACTGTAATCTGGGAGAACTGGGCTTGATTCCCCACTCCTCCACTTGCAGCTGCTGGATGACCTTGGGCAAGCCACAGTTCTGTCAGAGCTGTTCTCTCGAGGACAGTTCTCTCAGAGCTCTCTCAGTCCCACCTGTCTCACAGGGTGTCTGTTGTGGGGAGGGGAAGGGAAAGGAGTTTGTAAGCCGCTCTGAGACTCCAAGTGAAGGGCGGGGTATAAATCCAATTTCCTCCTCCTCCTCCTCCTCCTTCTGGCACTTTCCACCACCAGAGACAGAAAGGGGACTTGCATCTGCAGAGGAAACCTGGAAAGTCATGGATCAGGGATTGTGAGGACAGTCTTAACCAGAGGGCAGGAAAAGATGAGAGGAGGCAGCTGGATGGAAACTAGATTTCCAGATGCTTCCACAGCTCCCGAGATGAAGAAGCAAAAATAGCGTCTCTCCATCTCCCTCTTGGAAAATATAAAAGCCAGACATTCATTAGATCCTTCCCCAGCTAATTCCGGAACACACCGTTTCCCTGGCGAGACAGAAGAGCAGGGGAAACATGGCAGTCCCTGTACTAAGAATCCCGGAGAATAACTTCAGTTAGGGCTGCCAGCTCTGGACGGGGAAATACCTGGAGACTTTGGGGGTGGATCCAGGAGAGGGCGGGGCCTGGGGAGCTGGAGGGACCACATCCGGGTACAAGGCCACAGAGTCCACCCTCCAAAGCAGCCATTCTGTCCAGGGGAGCCGATCTCCATAGTAGGGTTGCCAGCCTCCAGGTGGGGCCTGGAGATCTCCCACTTTTGCAACTGATCTCCAGCTGACAGAGATCAGCACCCCTGGAGAAAATGGCTGCCTTGAAGGGTGGGCTCTGTGGCATCATACCCTGCTGAGGCCCCTCCCCTCCCCAAACCCCGCCCTCTCCTGGGTCCACCCTCAAAGTCTCCAGGTGTTTTCCAGCCCAGACCCGGCGACACTACTCTGAAGTCTGGAGATCATTTGTGATCCTGGGAGATCTCCAGGCTTTTCCTGGAGGCTGGTGACCCTAATTTTAGTGACGCCCAAAGCAGCAGGGCCGCATTAACCCCCAGGCTTTCAGGTATTTCGGGGGCCCTCCGGCACTTCAGTCTCTCACCCCACTCCAGATGACAGCCTGACCCTCGTGCAGAAAGTACTAGACCACAGTACATTGCCCTGCATCCATCTCGAGGGTCTCCTAAAGAATTCTATTCACAATTTAAAAATATATATTTTATCGCATGAATAGAACTCTTCAGGAAAGCACATTTTGGGGGTATAATTGTTCAACACTGTAATATTTTGAAGTGTTTATTTTAAAATATATAATTTATACAGGGGTCATTTCCTGCAGGAGCGCACAGGAGCGGAGCTCCGGCAGTAAAGAGCCCAGGGGGCGGGCACATGCAACAAGCCCCGCCCCCTGCTCCCAGCAGCCCTCAGTCGGGCCACGCGGAGCAAGAAACAGCCAGGTAAGTTGCAGAGACACACACCCCCGGCCCGCCTTCAGGTACAAGCTCTCCCTCCTCTGCAAGGGCAGATCTGCATGTCCCCCCCCCGATAGCTAGCAATCCAAAACAGTCCAGTGGAGCCTGAGCGGTGGGTGTTGCCTTCTGACACACTTCCGGTGAAGTCAGGGGGTGTGGCATATGCAAATAAGTTATGCTAATGAGTTATGCTAATGAGCTCCTGCACCTCTTTTTCTACGAAATGACCCCTGAATTTATGGATAATTGTTTTAATATAAGAGACAATTTGTTTCACTGCAATAATGAGGCAGTTAATTGTCTTATTAATTGAGGTTATACATTACAGGCTGTCCATGAAGAGGAAACAGCAGTGCCTCCTCGCCAGTTTTCTCTGCCTCCCTCCCGAGGGTCTTTAGCAGTTGGAGCCTGACTTTTCACATGCTGGGCGCAATAATGTAGCCAAGATCGTGCTCCTCGACAGTGGGGTCTTTTCCAGGCTCTGAATCCATGATTAATCCTTGTTATTTAAACACCTTCATCTATGTCAGTATTTGACAAGCTTTCTGATGAAGATCAATGCAGCCATTCCACAGTTTTATGCTGACAGTGGGCAGGCAACATTGTCTGATAAGAAACATGTCCTAACCATGCCCTAAAGAGCCAGTTTGGTGTAGTGGTTAGGAGCCCGGACTCTAATCTGGGAGAATTGGGTTTGATTTCCCCCCTCCTCCACATGCAGCTGCTGGTGTGACCTTGGGTCAGTCACAAGTTCTCTCAGAGCTGTTCTCAAAAGAGCTCTCTCATCCCCACCTACCTTACAGGGTGTCTGATGTTGGGAGGGGAAGGGAAAGGAAATTGTAAGCCACTCTGAGACTCCTTCGGGTAGTGAAGGGCGGGGTATGGATGTGAGAAGCACTAAGTATGTCTTATTTTAGTCACTAAGCTCTTCCTGTTTTGTGTTACAGAGACATGCTACCTGTAAAGTAAAAGTTCAGCCCCTGGCATAGAATTTGCCTCTTTCACCACTGCTGCACACAGAGTTGACATTTTCATCAAACTGTCCACCACAACCCCAAGATCTCTTTTCTGGTCAGTCACCACCATCGGTGTATTTTTGGGTTTTTCACTCCCAGATTCCCAGATCGTGGTGGTCACTCATCAAAAGTCTGGAATTAATAATCCCCATTAATACCACCGCTGTGTCATGATGAGTGCTGCCGAGGATGAGCTCCTGACCCCAGAAGTCCTGAGTACTGCTGAGGATGAGCTCCCGGCTCCGGCAGAATCTACACCCGACCCCAGTGAAGCCACCGAGCCCGCTACGGCAACAGCTGGGGTGGAACAACGCACATTGGACAGCCCCCCTGATTCGCCTCCACCAGTGGCCCGTTTGCGGGATCAGTGCTGGCGGGACTTGGCATCCCGGTGGCGAGAGGCTCTTCTTTCAATAAATCCATTTTTGTTTAAATATATCCCAGAATTCAGTACAGTCCTTCCTCAGGGCCACATAGTCCTCTGAAGTGCCCAGACCCTGGGTCACACTACCAAAGGAGAGAGAGTTGGAATTTTAAATTCCTGGTGGCAGCAGAAACTACCAAGTGTATATACACAAAGTGTGCATTAAAGGAAAAACTATTTCCCTTATAAGCAATCACATCACAGAGTATGATTTAAAGGAAATAGTGAGTACGCCACACCCTGCCACAAATTCTGATAGTCTTTAACTGGACTCTTGCTCTTTTCTGCTGCTACAGACAGGCTAACATGGCTACCCATCTTGATCCTTCTAGCATCTGGTCATTTCTCAAATGATTTGAAGATGCTTCTTGGAGAGGCAAACACTTTTATCCCACAGGGACACTGAAGGTAGGATGTCAGTGTCTACTCCCATTGCATGCTGATGATTTGGCATTCATTTCCAGAACCCCAGGGCTATAGGATAACGATTTATCAGCCCTGTGATGACGAGCTTCAAATAAATCGTGTTCAAAGCAAAGTCCTGGTTTCCCGGAACACCTTTGAAAGTGGAATAAACCCATGAGCGGTGGAAAGTGCCAACTCAAGTCAAAGCCAACTTATGGCAACCCCACAGGTTTTTCAAGAGAACCCCCCCCATGGGATGGAGCGGTGCTAGCCAGCGAACGGAAGTCCAGCTCGCAAGATTGGAAAGCCTAGAGAGATCTCCTCGGTGTGAAAAGACAGCCTGTAATGGGCCGTTCCGGCCAGGCGGTGGCAGTGCGGCGCTACAACTCAAAGGAGTCTGGAGAGAGCTGACGCCATCAAACCAGGTCGAGGAAAAATGCCGTCCGGATCATGTCTCATCTTCAAAACTGAACGAAACCCTCGTCGGCTGTGACTGTGTGTGAATTAAGCTGTATATATGTTGTCCTCCTTACCCCACAAATCATTGTTAGTCCCTCGTGAAAAATGAGTAACTGTAAATCGCTCAGAGCCAGCAAGCTCTGCAGGATTGAGCGATCAATAAATTGAAAGATGATGATGATTATTATTATTATTATTATTATTGTTGTTGTTGTTGTTGTTGTTATATGTATAGATGTGGTTTGCCATGGCCTGCCTCTGCACAACAACCCTGGACTTCCTTGGCGGTCTCCCATCCAAATACTGACCAGGGCCGACCCTGCTTAGCTTCCGAGATGAGATGAGATTGGGCCAGCCTAGGCCACCCAGCTCAGTGCAATAAACTCAGTAGCAGCATCGAAAGAATAACCCCCAGGCAATGCTCCCTCTAAGCTGTGGAGTCCTGTGAGCAACAATTCTACCTTGTGAGCTACTGGCATTAAAGTGGTGAGCGAGCCATTTGGCTCCCGCACCAATTTGTTTGCTCTGGAGCCCTCCTTCCTGAGCTAAGACAAAAATCTGTGAGCCGGAGGCTAAGAAACAGTGAGCTAGCTCACACTAGCTCAGCTTAGAGAGAACACTGCCCACAGCTGACACTCCATGTGCTTGTATGTGCTGCACTCCATGGCTGGCAGCTGAGGTGAAGCATGTTACCGTTATCCTTGAAAAGCCAAATACACCGCTGCAAACGATGACCTGAACAACATTGTCCTGGCCATAGCTTTCTAGCAGGCATCATGCTGCAGAGAAAATGTTTAGAGTTACTGTGGGGGGGGAATATTAAATGGGGAGGGGGTGGAACTGAGCTGGCGTGACAAAGATAGATCTCCTCACACCAGCCCCAGTCCCGAACCTTGCCAGCATACGATGTCCCACCCCTCCTTTTAGCACACCAGCTGCCTCCCTTGAGGTGCGGGCAGCAGGCAGCGTGGAACGGAGAGGAGCGCTGGACTCCAGCCAGTTTGATTATCCAACTATTCTCGCATAGGTTTGTCATATAGATTGGACTGCACACGCAGGTGCCAAGTGGCAGCAAGGCAGAGGGGGCGTTCCACGCATTTTTATTTTAGGCCCAGTCTGGGCAGTTTTGACTGTGGGCCAACCTTAGGGTTCCCACACCAGGTTGGGAAAATTCTGGAGCTTTGAGGGTGGAACCTGGGAAGGGTGGGAGTTGGGGAGGAGAGGGATCTCTGCCGAGTACAATGCCACAGAGCCCACCCTCCAAAGCAGCCATTTCCTCCGGAAGAACTGATCTGTGTCATCTAGAGACAGTTGTAGAAAAGAGCAAGAGTCCAGGAGCACCTTGCTGTTGCTCAGTCGCACAGTCGAGTCTGACTCTTCGTGACCCCATGGACCACATCATGCCAGGCCCTCCTGTCTTCCATCATCCTCTGGAGTTTGCTCAATTTCATGTTCGTTGCATCGATAACACTGTCTAACCATCTCATCCTTTGCCGTCGCCTTCTTTTGTGACCTTCAGTCATTCCCAGCAACAGGGTCTTCTCCAGGGAGTGCTCCTTTCTCATTTGGTGGCCAAAGTATTTGAGCTTCAGCTTCAGTCTCTGGCCTTCCAGGGAACAGTCAGGGTTGATTTCCTTTAGGATTGACTGATTTGATCCAAGGGACTTTCAAGAGTCTTCTCCAGCACCATAATCTGAAAGCATCTATTCTTGGTGCTCAGCCTTCCTTATTGGTCCAACTCTCGCAGCCATACGTGACTACTGGGAATACCAATGCTTTGACCATACGGACGTTTGTTGGCAGCGTGATGTCTCTACTCTTTATTATGCTGTTTAGGTTCGCCATCGCTTTCCTCCCAAGGAGCAGGCGTCTTTTAATTTCATGGCTGCAGTCACCGTCTGCAGTGATCTTGGATCCCAGGAACGTGAAGTCTGTCACTGCTTCCACGACTTCCCCTTCTATTTGCCAAGGAGAGATGGAGCCGGATGCCATGATCTTAGTTTTTTTGATGTTGAGCTTCAAGCCCACTTTTGCGCTCTCCTCTTTTACTCTGAGCAAGAGGCTCTTAAGGTCCTCTTCACTTTCTGCCATTAAAGTGGTATCGTCTGCATATCTGAGGCTGTTGATGTTTTTCCCAGCAATCTTAATTCCAGCTTGTGTTTCATCCAGGCCGGCATTTCGCATGATGTACTCTGCATATAAATTAAATAAGCAGGGTGACAATGTACATCTTTGTTGTACTCCTTAAAGACTAAAGCACCTTAAAGACTAACAAAACTTGTGACAAGGAAGGGAGGAGCTTTCACTTGTGACTCCTCACTTCTTCAGATAAGAAGTGAGATAGTTGTCATTCCAGGCCCCACCAAGAGGCTGACAACTCTACTGGACCCCCAGAAGGACAGCGGTTTACCCACATGCCTGCCCTGTTCATGTATAAAGAGGCAAGGGTTTCAAGTTTTACAATAAAAAGGAGTGAGGAGGCAATTGAACATACCTACGCCCCCGGTTACTTCTCCCCAGGGACTTTTCTTCCGGTCTGTGGGAATGAGCATAGAATAGGGTTACCTACTGTGGGTTAGGAAAGTCCTGAAGATTTTGGAGGCCAGGGGAGGGTGGGGTTTAGGGAGGGGCGAGACCTCAGTGGGGTATCAGACCACTGATCCCCCAACTCCAAAGCAGCCACATCATCAAACAATACCAGAACCAGGGTGGAGGGCCAATAATAGTTACTGGGGGTATGCCCAACGAAACAAAAAGTCTTCACCTGCTGGTGGAAAACACTGATAGGGGGAGACAGACAAATTCCCCTGGGGATGGAGTACCAAAGTTTTGGTGCCATAACAGAGAAGACCCTTTCTTGGGTGGCCACCGGTTCAACCTCAAATGGAAGGGACAACTGAAGCAGCGCCTCCAGAGATTTCCAGAGTATGCAGGTAGGTTCACATGGGAGAAGGTGGTCCTTAAGGCATGCGGGGCCCAGGCTGTACAGGGCTTTAAAGGTCAGCGCCAGCACCTTGAATCAAGCCCAAAAGCAATCTGGAAGCCAGTGTAGATGGAACAAACCTGGAATGCTGTGGTCTCTACAGTCTGCTCCAGTCAACACTCTGGCTGCAGCATTCTGTACCAACTGAAGTCTTCAAGGTAAGGTTGCCAGATCCAGGTTGGGAAACTCCAGGAGATTTGGGGGTGGACCCTTGGGAAGACAGGGACCTCAGTGGGCTACAGTGCCATAGAGTCCACCCTCCAAAGCATCCATTTTCTCCATGGGAAGTTATCTCTGTAGTCTGGAGATGAGCAGTCATTCCAGGGGATCCCCAGGTCCCACCTGGAGGCTGGCATCCCTACTTCAAGGACAGCCCCATGTAGGGTGCATTGCAGTAATCCAGATATTGCCAGGGCATGCACCACAGTAGCAAGATCTTTTCCATCCCAAAAGAGATTGCCAGTATAATAAACATTGGCGCCGGTCACGCCGCAGGAAAAGCCGGGGCGGAAGTGCGGCTTTTTAGAGGCGCAACAAAAGAGAAGCGCGGCAGCGGGATCAGACAGATCCCCTGAGCTGTCGCACATATGCTCCCCAGCATGATCAGATGCGAGGGGGAAGCCACAGACAGGAGAGCAATGCAAGTCAGCGGCGCATGTGTGTGCCTGTGCAGTTCGGCAGGGGGCCTCGCATGCTGCGGGGGACGGGCGCGTCAGCAATCACATGGCCGCCCGTGCTGCAGATTTTTAAAAATTATTTATTTATTTATTTATTTATTTATTTATTTATATCTTCGATTTCTACCCCGCTCCAACCCCGAAGGGTCTCTGAGCGGCTTACAAGTTCCGAATTTATCCCTAGCTAAGGCCACATGTCTACAGGGGTTGGGGCTGCCTACCGGCACCCAGGTGGCAGGGCTCGCTGTTTTTCGTAGTTGTTCTTCCCGGGCGGTCTTTCGGGTGTCAGTGCTCGGTTCCTGGTGTGGTCGTCCGGTCCGGCGGCTCCCTCTTTCTTTCTTTTGGCGGGCCCGTCTGGTATGTGGGTCGTATCGACTTACAGCCCAGCTAACGTCCGTACGGCTCCGCTGTGCTTGCGTCATGTCACCACGTCCTTCTGTGGCTCCGCCTCTGTCTCCACCTCCATCGCTTCGCTTTGCTTTGCCGGCAAGGGCCACACGTGCACTCATTTGGGAGAAGAAGAAGGGATTGGATTTATACCCCGCCCTTCACGCGGAGCCTCAGAACATCTTACAATCCCTTTTCCGTTCCTCTCTCCACAACAGGCACCCTGTGAGGAAGGCGGGGCTGAGAGAGCTCTTTCGAGGACTGCGCGTGAGAGAACAGCTCTGAGAGAACTTGTGACTGACCCAAGGTCACCCAGCCAGCTGCATGTGGAGGAGTGGGGGATCAAACCCAGTTCTCCCAGATTAGATTTCCCAGTAGGTAGTAGTGTTTTGCAGGGTTTTTTTAACTCCGCATCTTTAGCCAGAAGGGACGGGTTGGGGGCGGGGGGGCGACGCTTGCCAGATGTTGGCATCTGATCGCACCGGTTTAATCCGCCCTCAATCCGTCTGTTCCGCGGGGCAATTCCTCCCGTGTGACCGGGGCCATTATGTTTGAACACATGTCAGTAACGGCCTCCCTTTATTGGCTGAGGCAGGCTCTGTGGGGCCCAAACCAGGGGCTTGCTGATCCGGCATTGGTGCCCTGACCCTCATGTGACTGCAGCACCCAATCACAGTGGGGAGGGCTGGCCTTTTCAGCCTGGGACACTCGCCATCAGAACCCTCCCTCCTGGCCCATGAAGCCTGGGGACATTATGGGCCAATCGGATGCCACTGCCTTATATAAAGCATCCCAACCCGTGGCCTTGCGTCAGCCTTGGCAGCTTGTTTGAGAGAGGCCCCGCAGCACCCCTCTGCCCTCCCAGAATACTTCCCCCTTGTTGCCCTGACCAGCTTACCCAAGGAACTGGCTTCCTTTGGGCCTGAGCGACAGGCAGAGAGTTCCATTCATCCTCCAAATCCCTAGCCTCAAGGCTCCCAGAGCTTCTAACAATGTCAAATCCCATTAATGCCACATTAAAATTACATTCAAAATCTAAATACAAATCAGCAATGATTCATCAAGTGGTGAAGTACGATGCAGGTGCCCGGCAGCAACTGAAATCCCCTGTGAGTTAAGAATCTTCTCATCTCCTCGAGCAGTGAAATCCCCTGCCGAGTTACTCTAAGCCCATTAATTCCAAGATAAGTCTTCTAAAAATCAGAAATGAGTTGTCCAAGCAGGTACCCGTGAGTAGGGATCTCTGTTGGACGGATGCCACAGCCAACCCCCGGAGTATGGGAGTACAGCTGCCAACCTCCAGGTGTAGCTTGGATATCTCCTGGAATGAGTACTGATCTCCAGCCTACAGAGATCAAATTGCCTGGAGAAAATGGCTGCTTTAGAAAGCCAGTTTGGTGTAGTGGTTAAGTGTGCGGACTCTAATCTGGGAGAACCGTGTTTGATTCCCCACTCCTCCACTCGCACCTGCTGATGTGACCTTGGGTCAGTCACAAGCTCTGGCACAGCTGTCCTTGAAAAAGAGCAGTTTGTGTCAGTTCTCTCAGCCCCACCCACCTCACAGGGTGTCTGTTGTGGGGAGGGGAAGGGAAAGGAGTTTGTAAGCCGCTCTGAGACTCCAAGTGAAGGGCGGGGTATAAATCCAATCTCTTCTTCTTCTTTACGGCATTGTACCCCCTGAGGTCTCTCCTATACCTAAACCCCGCTGTCCCTGGGCTCTACCCCCAACTGTCCAGGAATTTTCCAACCTGGAATTGGTAATCTTATGTGGGAGCCACCGTCAGCATCTCCAACGAGGCTGTCCTTGGCATTAGAATAGCATATTGGTGTAGAGGTTAGGAGTGTGGACTCTAATCTGGGAGGACCGGGTTTGATTCCCCACTCCTCCACATGCAGCTGCTGGTGTGGCCTTGGGTCAGTCACAAGTTCTCTCATAGTTGTTCTCTCAAGGGTAGTCCTCGAGAAAGTTCTCTCAGCCCCACCTACCTCACAGGGTGTCTGTTGTGGGCAGGGGAAGGGAAAGGAGATTGTAAGGCGCTCTGAGACTGCAAATGAAGGGTGGGGTATAAATCTAATCTCTTCTTCTTCTTCTTCTTCTTCTTCTTCTTCTTCTTCTTCTTCTTCTT